>NC_056727.1:1187046454-1187141454 GCF_019279795.1 Protopterus annectens
ACAGACCGGTGGCCGGTTTCGCTTCAAGCATCATCAGTGTGCAATTTCATCAGGCAAGAGCCCGGATTTAAATATTTGAAATGCAGACACCTTGTATACAAATTTAAAGATACAAAAACACAGTAAATCCCTATATTACACCTACATTCACAAGTGAAAATCCTAACCAAATAATGACTTAATTGATGACCTGTATATCACCTTGAAATGTCCAAATATGCTCTTAAAACTAATAATGACTAACTGTATGTTAAATACACTGAATATATTAAACAATACCTAGATGATTTTACCAACACCTAGCACAACAGCTATTGCCCCATATCTACTATACCTTTGCCATTTATTAGAATAAAATTCTTTCTAAATGTATACTGTGTTTTTTTTGAAAAATGGAAATGTTATATATTATAAAAACAAATATATACATGCCTGTATTATTTCTTTTTAAATTATTTCTTTTTAAATATATATATTTCTTTTTCTAATGCAAAATTATATGAAGTATTTCTGATATATATGAAATCTATGAAAACCTATCCTGACTTCAAATTTGGTAATTTAGGCAACCATGTTATGCTTGTGTTTTACCACTAGTCATTCAAACCAGGTTTGAAGAGTGCCCCCAAGTTCACTATCCACCTACGTTCTTTTTGTGTTAATATCCGATGTTCAAATATATCATTTGTATTATGCATTATGACCATATCTATACCTACGAAAACAAAGTGTGCTGTGGTATGAACCATCTTGTGCTTATATAAAGCACTTCGAAGTCTCTGACATTTAATATCGCTTATATGAAGAGCTATTCTCTGTTTGTGTGCAAGAAGTTTGTCCCACATAGAATGCTCCGCATTGACAAACAGCCATATAAATGACCCATGAACTGTTACACTTAATAAGATATTTGATGTCAAACACCCTCTTCGTATTCATTGATGTGAAAGATTTAGTTTTTGCCATCAGTTTGCAATATTTACATGCTCCACAATAGGTACTGCCCACTATGTTCATAGTAGATTTAAAATTCTCTGGCTTACCTTTTTTAAAGGAAGAGAAATGTTGTCCCAAGGTCCTACCTTTTCTATAACCAAAATGACAAGATTCATCTACTATATTAGTAAAAAAAGAATCTGAGTGCAAAACATGTCAATGTTTGGCCAAAATATTTTTAATACAAAAGGTATTAGTACCAAAAGTGGTAATAAACCTAACTTGTTCCCGTTGTGGCCTGCTGTTTTGCTCTCTGTCAACCAATAGTGCTGTTCTGTCCATGTGGTTAGATGCCCTATGTGCTTGTTTAACACTACTTTTGTTACAGCCCCTACTAATAAACCTACTTTCCAGGTCCAAAGCTTGTGTCTCATAAGTAATATTCTGGGAACAAACCCTTCTAACCCTCTGACATTGAGATCCTGGAGTATTTTGGATTGTGTGGTGGGGGTCACAACTGCTGGCATGTAGAAACACATTTTTTGAGAAAGGTTTTCTGTACAGATCAGTAATCAAGTAGCCTTCAGCAGATTTACTGACCTTAACATCTAAATAATCCACCTCCTGGATATTAATCCCCCCTATAAATGTAATGCCATATTCATTTTCATTAAGAAAATCTACAAATTCCTGCCAAGCAGCCTGATCACCCCCCCCCCCCATACACACACACACAACCCAACAGTCATCCAGGTATCTACACCACATAATAAGATGGTTTTTGAAACAAGTGGGGGGCTGTATATATATATATTGGACTTCTAAAAACCCATGAACAAATCTGCATAAGTGGGGGCAAAAGAAGCCCCCATTGCTGTTCCTTTTATCTGTAAATACCATTGGTTATAGAACAAGAAGGCATTATGTTCTAACACCAACTTAAGGAGCTTAATCAAAAATTCTCTTTCCTGTATACTATATAAGCCCGATTGTATCATCCAAAATTCCACTGCTCTAATCCCCCCTTCATGTGGAATACTGTTATACAATGATTGAACGTCCAGGGTCCCCAAATAATCATCTACTGAAACTTGAAAGTTGTCCATTAAGGACAAAAACTGTTTTTTATCACGAGCCCTGGCTGTAACCAATGAAAGAAGTTTTTTTAGTTTGTATTCCAAATACTCCGAAAGAGGTTCGATCAACGAACCTCTACCTGCCACTATAGGGCATCCTGGTGGATTGTTAAGTGTTTTATGAATTCCATGTGCCTCTGTTAAATATTGTTCATTGTCCCATATGACAACTGCCCTTCCTTTATCAGCACCCACTATCACAATATCATGGCACAATAAAAACATTTGAACAGCTGGTACTAAAAGATTTGCATGTTAATCAGTCTCATGTTTTTTGTTCTGGATTTGATAATTTGACTGCTTTGGAAAAAGAAGCAGTAAAATCATTAACAAGTAATCAAAAAATTGTGATAGTGGGTGCTGATAAAGGAGGGGCAGTTGTCATATGGGACAAGGAACAATATCTAACAGAGGCACATCGATAGTTGTCTGACACTCAATTCTATTTAGCCATGAGCTATGATCCCACATTAGAGTACAAAACAATGATTGATGAGTTTTTACAACAGGCCACAGATCAAGGTTTCATTACATCCACGCTCAAGGGACAGCTACAAGTAGATTATCCAGTATCACAATATTTTTATATGGTCCCCAAAATTCATAAAACACTTAACAATCCACCAGGACACCCTATAGTGGCAGGTAGAGGTTCGTTGATCTAACCGCTTTCGGAGTATTTGGAATACAAACTAAAAAAAACTTCTTTCATTGGTTACAGCCAGGGTTCGTGATACAAAACAGCTTTTGTCCTTCATGGACAACTTGCAAATTTCAGTAGATGATTATTTGGGGACCCTGGATGTTCAGTCATTGTATACCAGTATTCCACATGAAGGGGGGATTAGAGCAGTGGAATTTTGGATGATACAATCGGGCTTATACAGTATACAGGAAAGAGAATTTTTTAAGCTCCTTAAGTTGGTGTTAGAACATAATGCCTTCTTGTTCTATAACCAATGGTATTTACAGATAAAAGGAACAGCAATGGGGGCTACTTTTGCCCCCACTTATGCAGATTTGTTCATGTTTTTTTTAGAAGTCCAATATATATATACAGCCCCCACTTATTCAGAAACCATCTTATTATGTGGCATAGATACCTGGATGACTGTTGGGTTGTGTGGGGGGGTGATCAGGCTGCTTGCCAGGGGCGGCCCATGCTATTGGACTACAAGACTGCAGCCCCCTCAACTTCAAACTAAAAAAGAAAAAGAAATAAATAGAAAAAAATATTTTAAAATTTTGCGGACTTCACGCATGCGCACTAGTCCAGACTGCTGCTGAGACAGTCTGGAGCATGGAGCATGTGCAGATTGTCTCAGCAGCAGTCCTGATTGAGAAACATGGACAGGAGCGCTCCCACAAGTCTATGCAGTTTTAAACTGCATAGACTGCCTGGGAACTCACTGGGTCGGACTGTGACATCAGGAGTTCGTAGGGGGAAGGGTCTCGGGTCTGGATTGGAGTTTGCTGCAGGGGAAGATCTCGTGACGGGCAGAGTCAGATTTGCAGCTGCAGTCTCGTTGGGGGAAGATGCATTTCATAGGATTTATGGTGGCTTTACTACAGGTGTGTGTGTGTGAAAATGCCCCAGGTGCAATATACTGGTGGTTAGACTCATGGTGGTGTGGTAGGGAATACCTCAGGCTTGAACCCTGTACCTTGCATGCAGGTGTTAAAGACCTGAATTCCCTACCCACCACCATTTGTAAAAAAAATTGCAGATTTTTGCCTCATATTTGATCTGATCTATTCCTCATAATATCTGTGGTTTGTAAATCAGGCAATGCTTGATATTTGATGGTGTATTGGTATCATTGTTGCCTCACAACTGCAGGCTTTTGGGTTTGATTCTTGGCTGGGTTGCCTTCTTTGTGGGGGGGGGTCTGTATCTTCTCCCTGTGTTTGTGTGGGTTTGCTTTTGTGTCCTTCCATGTTACAAAGACATGTCTGCATTATTTCTTCCTGGGCCTCTGCTGAGAATTGTTTTTTTTGTTCCAAGTCAGACTGTCCTGATTAACAAATGTTAAATAAAATTGACAGGCATTTAAATTTCAGACTTCAGGTTTCTGAATGTTTACTTCCTTACATATTTGATGATGCAGTGGCAGTATTGTTGTCTCACAGCTATAGGTTTTCTGGTTTGATTCTTGGCTGGGGTGCCTTCTGTGTGGAGTCTGCATCTTATCCCTCTGTTTCTGTGGATTTGCTCTGGTGTACTGTCATTTTACAAAGACGTGTCAACGGTATTTCTCCCTGGGCCTCTGCTGAAAATTGTTTTTGTTCCATCAGAAGTAAAATTGACAGGCATTTAAATTTCAGACTTCATATTCTTCAGAAAATACATAGTAAAACCACTTTTTATTCTAGCAATAAATATATAGTAACACAACCTTTTATTATAGCAATTTTTAAGTTTATAAGATGGCTATTTGAAATTTGTCCTTATTTTTGGGACTGTAATACCCTGCTAGTGGCTTTGTCCAGGTTTTTTGTGCTAAAGTTGACAGCTATGGCAAGAACTGAATTCACTGAATATGTTTGAGGGCTGTATTCCCTCATTACTGGGTTTGTCCAGGTGTTTTGTGCTAAGAGGTTGACAGTTATGGTGAGAACTGAATTCATTAAATGATAGCCATTTAAGTTTCAGTCTTCCTCTCTTTCACAAAGCAGCTGATTTGGCATAGTGGTATGTTGCTCTTAACTGTTTTGCACAGGGACCTTGGCAGTAAAATGTATGGTGGTAACACAGCATTTTTCTTTCACAAAGCAGGTGATTTGGCATAGTGGTATGTTGTTCTGACTCTTTTGCACAGGGACATTGGCAGTAAAATGTATGGTGGTAACACAGCATTTTATTCTAGCAGCTTTCCAAGATTATACAAGCAATGTTTAATGTGTCCCTGTTTTTTACCCTTTTGACCCACCCCAATAAATTTGGCTTTTTCCAGACTTCTTGTGCTGCGAAGTTAAGATGCAGTTGAGTATTGAGTAGATTTTACAAGGAGCTGAGAGCTGCAGGGGAAGAGAAGTTTAGTGCTGATTATGTTAAGTCAGCTCACATTGCTAATAGCACAACAGGTTGTGTACTTGCTTTTAATGCAGAAGGTTGTTGGTTCTACTCCCATAAGGGGTGAATGCTGCCGTACTGAAAGTTAAGATACTAACTATGAGCCTGTTATCAGTTTGCCATCCATTTCCTATTGCAATATTACTAGCTTATTTTTAATGTAATTTGGGCAATTTATTCCTCAGGGGCATCAGACACTTTATTTTTCGATGAAACCAAGAAATATAAAGGTGATTGCTAGCAGCAACCTCTTCATTACAGATTTATTTAACGTGGAATTATTTAGATGACTTTTTTACTACTTCAGAGATTGTGCACATTTACTGATAATGGTGGACTGTAGAGTTGTGCATATTTTCTGATAATAGTGGACTGTAGATGTTTGAGTAGACTTTTATGATGGAAATGTTCTGAATTGGGCAGTTTTGTTTCATTGTTTACTGGAAAAATGTTCAAAGCAATAGGAAGGTGTATCAAAGAGCACATGTATGTTTCATATGCAAGGGGCCTATGATTTGAAAACAGCCCAGAATTAATTTTTATCTGCCACGGGTAAAATGTATTTTCTTTGAAGGTGGGTTTAATGTTGTTTCAATGAATGTGAGTTTCAAGGGCAGAGAAGTTTTAATACCAAGTTTGTTTCGCAGATGTCTTAGTGTCTGTGCTGTAAAATTCAAAATAAAACTTTCAAATGAAGTTCAAATCATCATAGAAGTAAATCAGTATGCACATTAGTGTTTATGGTAAATGGAGTGAAATAGCAAAGTAATGGATCATTGGAATGGCTGCAGGGGGAGGCTCCATTCGACCATGGTTTTGTGAGGGGGAAGGGCGGCAAACTTAGACAGCCCCAGCTGAACTATACCTCCCAACTGTCCAAATTTTCAAAGAATGAATAGATTTTTTTGCTTCTTATTTTTGGTTTGTTCCTCATAAAATTTGTGGTTTTCTGGCAAATCATTTAGGAATTAAGTCACTAAATAATGACACACTAGTTTCAGACTTCATAACCTTCAGAAAAATGCATGCTAAAGTAAGACCTGTTCTATCAACTGTCCCAGTTTATACAAGAGCATTTTTTAGTACTGTTTATATGTTCCCCCAATATATTTGACCTTGTCCAGATTTATGTCCCAGTTTATACAAGAGCAATTTTTAGTACTGTTTATATGTTCTCCCAATATATTTGGCCTTGTCAAGATTTATTGCATTAACATGTTGAGAGGTACATGCAAATAAATTGCTTTATAGAATTAGGCATAGCCAAATCTCTGAACTGTCCCTGATTTTGGCTCAAAATGTTGCTCTTCCCCTAATGATCCCTCTGCAAAATAGCAATTTTGGAAGAAAACATGGAGGGTTTATAATTAAGAAATAACTGTAATAATCAGATTACTTTTATTTCAGAAATGCATGTAGATTATTTTATTTTGTCAGATGCTCAAGTTAGCAGTACTAATATTAAAGTGCCCCTTCTTTGACAGGTTCCAGCTGTATTGTGTTGCTATTTTATATTTTTACATCACATTTTTGGTCCATTTTTCATAAAATTGTGTTTTATTGGCAAATTAGTGACAAATAATTAAAGACTGAAGTTAGAAAATAATGACAGATATTTGAGTTTCAGATTTCATACCATTCAGAAAATTCATACTAATGCAAGACCTCTGTTAGCTTTCTAAGTTTATAAGAGCAATATTTTAAAAATTGTCCTTATTTTTGGGCCTTTGTCCCATTTCTTTGGCTTTGTCCAGATTTCTTGCTCTGAGGTTGAGAGGTATGACAAATGTGTCAGGGCCATCACAAGTCAGCCAGAGACATTTCAAACTGTGACATACTTGTTACACCCCACTCCCCCATGTAGTGACTCTGGATGTGTCGAAGCAAGGCAAGGAGTAGTTATGCAGTGTAAATGTGAAGAGAATCCCACCCATCCAAGGTAGACACAAGTACTAGAGTGGCTTTTCATCTGTCCTTGATTTTTGCAGAATGGTCTGGTTTCTGTCATATTTTTTGTACTGTTGATTTATGCTTATTACTCAAAGTGCCTGTTGCTCTGTGTTTAAGTAGCAATACTTTAATGACCATCAGTTAAGCTTGGCTGAGATTGCAAGATGCAAGTAAGCTTTAATAAGCATACTGTTAAAGAATTGCCAACATTGAAAGCCTTTCTGTTTCCATGTAGAGAATACTTAACTAGATAATGTATAAGCCTTGGATATTGAAATGCATATGCCAGTATTTGTAATAAAGGACAGAATTACATTATTTTAATTCTTATTACACTTGGAGACTTCCAGTCATCTCTGCAGGCTTTACCCGTAAACCGAATGCCAATCGTATGGTCCATAACCTGTACAGTAATCCTTTTAAGCAATGTATCTTGAGCTTATTTCTTGTTTGCTTTTCATTTTTTACTTTGATCATATTTTCCCCATGAAACAAGTAGATGTCAGGCAGCAGGTCTTTTTTTGGATAAGGAACATTTTTACAAGTGGGGGCATCAGAGATTTCTACTTTCAGCATGTTACTTGTTACTTTAATAAAGCTGAATATAAATTATAATTAGAACTGCAGTGCAAGAAGTGGTTTGAGTTGAGTGCTGCTTGTTTTTCTTATACTTGATTTTGACTGGCATTGCATTAATGTATTTAAAAAAAAAAGTAATTTAATTTTTCATGCCTCACAACCTTTTTTGTTTCCATCTAGATATTAAGCTGTCATGCAGCCAATGCATTGAAATATTTTTATTCTTCTACACTTCATTTTGTCTTGATTGGACTCTCATAATGATGGTGTGGCACCCAGTGCAGTATATTTAGTTTTTGTCGTTTGCTACTACAAGTGTGTGTGTGTGGTAGGAAACACCTCAGGCTTGAACCCTGTACCTTGTATACAGATGTTAAAGACCTGAATTCCCTACCCACCAGCATTTGTAAAAAAAAAGCTGCAGATTTTTGCCTCATATTTGATATGATCTTTTCCTCATAATATCTGTGGTTTGTAAATATGGCAATGCTTAATATTTGATGGTGCAGTGGTAGCATTGTTGCCTCACAGCTGCAGGTTCTCAGGTTTTCTTCTTGGCTGGGGTGCCTTCTTTGTGGGGTCTGTATCTTCTCCCTGTGTTTTGTGTGGGTTTGCTTTTGTGTCCTCCCATGTTACAATGATATGTCTGCATTATTTCTTCCTGGGCCTCTGCTGAAATTTTTTTTTTCCAAGTCAGGCTGTCCTGATTAACAAATGTTAAATAAAATTGACAGGCATTTGAATTTCAGACTTCAGGTTTCTGAATGTTTAATTCCTTGCATATTTGATGGTGCAGTGGTAGTATTGTTGCCTTACAGCTATAGGCTTTCAGGTTTGATTCTTGGCTGGGGTGCCTTCTGTGTGGAGTCTGCATCTCCTCCCTGTGTTTGTGTGGATTTGCTCTGGTGCCCTGTCATTTTACAAAGATGTGTCTGCAGTATTTCTCCCTGGGTCTCTGCTGAAAATTGTTTTTGTTCTGTCAGCAGTAAAATTGACAGGCATTTGAATTTCAGACTTCATGTTCTTCAGAAAATACATAGTAACACAACCGTAACACAACCTTTTATTCTAGCAATTTTCTAAGTTTATAAGATGAATATTTGAATTTGTCCCTATTTTTGGGACTGTATTCCCCCATTATTGGCTTCGTCCAGGTTTTTTGTGCTAAGGTTGACAGCTATGGCAAGAACTGAATTCACTGAATATGATTGAGGGCTGTATTCCCTCATTACTGGATTTGTCCAGGTGTTTTGTACTAAGAGGTTGACAGCTATGGTGAGAACTGAATTCACTAAATGATAGCCATTTAAGTTTCAGTCTTCCTCTTTTACAAAGCAGCTGATTTGGCGTAGTGGTATGTTGCTCTGACTGTTTTGCACAAGGACCTTGGCAGTAAAATGTATGGTTCTAGCAACTTTCCAAGATTATACAAGCAATGTTTGTGTCCCTGGTTTTTGGGCTTTTGACCCTCCCCCAATACATTTTGGTTTTTTCCAGTTTTCTTGTGCTGCGAAGTTGAGTATTGAGTAGATTTTACAAGGAGCTGTGAGCCGCAGGGGAAAAGAAGTTTAGTGTTGCTTAAGTGAAATTGCTTTGCCTTGTTAATAGCACATCAGGTTATGTACTTGCTTTTGATGTAGAAGGCTGTGGGTTCTACTCCCACAAGGGGTGGATGCTGCTGTACTGAGAATGTTCTCTTTGGTGAAGATACTAACTATGAGTCTGTTATCAGTTTGCCATCCATTTCCTCTTGCAATATTACTAGCTTATCATTTTTTTAATGTAATATAGGCAATTTATTCTTGAGGGGCAACAGACACTTTATTTTTAGATGAAAATGAAATAGAAAGGTGTTTTCTAGCAGCAACCTCTTCATTAGTTACAGATTTCTTTAATGTGGAATTATTTAGATGACTTTAACTTCTTCAGAGATAGTGCATATTTACTGATAATGGACTGTAGAATTGTGCATATTTACTGATAATGGTGGACTGTAGAATTGTGCATATTTACTGATAATGGTGGACTGTAGAATTGTGTATATTTACTGATAATGGTGGACTGTAGAATTGTGCATATTTACTAATAATGGTGGACTGTGGAAGTCTGAGTAGACTTTTATGATAAATGTTCTGAATTGGGCAGTTTTGCCATTATGGGTGCATGCGTTTTGTTTCATTGCTTACTGGAAAAATGTTCAAAACAAATTTAAAACACCCTCTAACAACTGTAATATATTGTACAAGGAATATAATTTAGTACAATGAGGAAGGTGTATCAAAGAGCACATGTATGTTTCATATGCAATGGGCCTATGATGTGAAAACAGCCCAAAATTAATCTTTATCTGCCACTGGCAAAATGTATTTTCTTTGAATGTGGGTTTCAATGCTGTTTCAATGAATGCGAGTTTCAAGGGCAAAGAAGTTTTAATGCTAAGTTTTCATTGTGAGACTGCATTACTTTGTTTAGTAGATGACTTAGTGTTTGTGCTGTAAAATACAAAATAAAACTTTCAAATGAAGTCCAACTCATCATAGAAGTAAAGCAGTATGCACATTAGTGTTTATGGTAAATGGAGTGAAATAGCCAAGTAATGGTTCATTGGAATGGCTGCAGAGGCTCCATTCAACCATGATTTTGTCAGGGGGGAAGGGCAGCAAACTCAGACAGGCCCAGCTGAACTATACCTCCCAACTGTCCAGATTTTCAAAGAATGAATAGATTTTTGCTTCTTATTTTTGATTTGTTCTTCATAAAATTTGTAGTTTTCTGGCAAATCATTTAGAAATTAAGTCACTAAATAATGATACACTGAGTTTCAGACTTTGTAACCTTCAGAAAAATGCATGCTAAAGTAAGAACTGTTGTTCTATCAACTGTCTCAATTTATACAAGAGCAATTTTTAGTACTGTTTATATATTCCCCCAATATATTTGGCCTTGTTCAGATTTACTGCATTAACAGGGTGAGAGGAACATGCAAATAAATTGCTTTATAGAATTAGGCATAGCCAACCTCTCAACTGTCCCCGATTTTGGCTCGAAATGTTGCTCTTCCCCCTAATAATCTCTCCGCAAAATAGCAATTTTGGAAGAAAACATGGAGGGTTTACAATTAAGAAATAAATGTAATAATCAAAGTTATAGATTACTTGAAATGCATGTAGATTATTTTATTTTGTCAGCTGCTCAAGTTAGCAGTACTAATATTAAAGTGTCCCTTCTTTGACAGGTTCCCAGCTGTATTGTGTGGCTATTTTATATTTTTGCATCACATTTGGTCCATTTTTTCATAAAATTGTGTTTTTTGGCAAATTAGTGACAAATCACTAAAGACTGAAGTTAGAAAATAATGACAGACATTTGAGTTTCAGATTTTATACCCTTCAGAAAAGTCATACTAATGCAAGACCTATTCTATTATCTTTCTAAGTTTATTAGAGCAATATTTAAAAATTGTCCTTATTTTTGGGCCTTTGTCCCACTTCTGTGTATGGCTTTGTCCAGATTTCTTGCTCTGAGGTTGAGAGGTATGACAAATGTGTCAGGGCCATCACAGTCAGCCAGAGACATTTCAAATTGTGACATACTTGTTGCACCCCACTCCACCATGTAGTGACTCTGGATGTGTCCAAGCAAGGCAAGGAGTAGTCATGCAGTGTAAATGTGCAGTGTGTCCCCCCCATCCAAGGTAGACACAAGTACTACAGTGGCTTTTCATCTGTCCCTGATTTTGCAGAACCGTCTGGTTTCTGTCATATTTTTGTACTGTTGATTTATGCTTATTACTCAAAGTGCCTGTTGTTCTGTGTTTTAGTAGCAATGCTTTAATGACAATAAGGTAAGCTTGTCTGAGATCGTAAGATGCAAGTAAGCTTTAATAAGCATACTGTTAAAGAACTGCCAACATTGAGAGCCTTTCTGTTGTTGCCATGCAGAGAATACTTGACTAGATAATGTATAAGCCTTGGGTATTAAAGGACAGGATTCCATTATTTTAAAAAGCTCATTACACTTGTTGGAGTCTTCCAGTCATCTCTATAGACTTTACCCGTAAACTAAACAGAATGCCAAGCATGTGTGGTCCATAACCTGTACAGTAATCCTTTAAGCAATGTATCTTGAGCTTGTTTCTTGTTTGCTTTTCATTTTTTACTTTCATGTTTTCCCCATTAAACAAGTAGATAGTTGTCAGGCAGCAGGTCTTTTTTGGATAAGAAACATTTTTACAAGTGGGGGCATCACAGAAATTTCTACTTTCAGCATGTTACGTGGTACTTTAATAAAGCTGAATATAAATTATAATTAGAACTGCAGTGCAAGGAGAAGTGGTTTGAGTTGAGTGCTTCTGGTTTTTCTTATACTTGATTTTGACTGGCATTCCAGTAATGTATTTAAAAAGTCATTTATTTTTTCATGCCTCACAACCTTTTGTTTCCATCTAGATATTAAGCAAGCTGCCATGCAGCCAGTGCATTGAAATATTTTTATTCTTCTACACTTATTTTTGTCTTGATTGGACTCTCATAATGATGGTTTGCCACCCAGGGCAGCATATTTAATTAAAGTTAGTTTTTGTGGTTTTGAGCATAGCTCCTCCCCTTTCTAGTTGACCACACCCCTTCCCCATTGACCCCACCCATTCAGCTGTCTCCTACAGCCCTCCTTTGATTTGAAGTCACCACCAGCCACTGGTTTATATCTCTTTTTCATTTTAGCTTTCTGTTGTACGCTATCAACTTTCACACTGGTAGATACTGCATGCATGCTTTTTTCATTATTAGCATATTTGTGTGCTTTTCTTTTACCTCATGTATTTGTCAAATCTCTATGGCTTTGCTTAACATTAAATTGCTGTCTCAAAGCAAAATCTTTTTCACTGCATCATTAACTCCACACACAAGCCTGTCTTTTATCAACTCATCTTGTAAATCACCATAGCTGCACATTTTAGCTTTATTTCTCAAGTCAGTTATATATGCTGCTATAGTTTCACCAGGTTTTTGATTTCTTGTGTTAAATATGTGCCATTCCATTGTAATATTCATTTAAGGGTTACGTATTTCTCTAAATTTGCATTTTAAGCACTCAGGATCTTCCCGCATTTCAGCCTATATCAAAATATGGCAGTTCTCCCTCCCCTGCATACACGGAAAGTGCATACCCAAATGAACATTCCCTCTCAATGGCTTCTGAGCCAGCTAAATTAAGAAGTATAAATGATTTTGTATGTGTGTCTTTATCAGAAAATATAGCCTGTATAAAAATATATTATTGCTCAAACACTCTCCAATTCTCAGCAATATTGCTATCAAACACCAGCGGTTTAGATCTGTGAAAAATCCTTCTGCCATTATAACAAAATTCATTTAAATATAAGCATAAACCAGATACTTGTAATTACATTCAACAGCACAATAATCTCTCTGAAATGGCTTCATTTTAACACTGTACACACTATGAACACTCCAGACACGTCTGATACTTTGAATAGCTTTAGTTAATGTGAAAAAGTAATATGTTGTGAAGAAATACGGTCATTTAATCTTTTTCGTACATTTTAAATATTTTGGAAATTATTTTGAACATTTCTGTAATTATTTCAAATACTTTTATTCGTATGTCACTATTTCAGACATTTTATCTCGGTAATTATTGTCAACATTTTGAATGCTTCACCACACACTCGGAGACTGAAAAATCATTTAAACAAGTTTAAGTACCTTAAAATGACCACAGACCTGTTTGTGAGCTCACTCCCATGTATTTCTCTAGTTTTAACTTCATCCCTCATGGCTTGTAAGTTGAAGCAACTTCAGATCACATTCTGACACCATGTCGCTTGTCTCATGCATTCAAAATAGAAGATGAAACGGTGTATGCATTAAAAAGATATTTACTGTCCATAAACACATCAGGAACTGTAACTGGAATATGTACTTAAGGTAACTGATTCACTTATTACTTCAAAAGCACTTGCATGTGCATCTCCATTCATGACTGCATTCATTCTAAATGACTGTATAAAATGGAATTGCTCTTACACGTGGTCAGTACTTATATGCACATGTTATCTTGCTGCAGTGGCTGACTAGGTACAATACACTCAATAATCTACACAACCCATATATTGTCAGGTGGATTGCAAACTGGTTCGCTGATAGAACTCATACAGTCAAAATAAGCCACTCCACCTCTTCCAGCAGACCCGTAACCAGTGGTGCTCCACAGGGATCGGTTCTGGGACCCCACACTCTTTGGAATCTACTTCTCTGAAGTACATGCTAAAATGAAAGGACTGTGGCTGACAGAGTTTGCAGATGACTGCAAACTGGGAGTGATCATTGAAAACCCTAGTGATGTCAACATCCTGCAAGAAGGTTTTATGCAGACTAATGACTGGTGCCAAAGTCAAGGTCTTAAATTTTAAGGGAAAAAGATGCATTTTCATCCCCTTCAGCAAGAGTGACGTTCCTGCAAACTACCACATCAATAGAAATACTCTAAGCACACAGTCAGAAGTGAGACATCTTAGCACACAGATTGATATCAACCTTAACATCGATCACCATGTCTCCATAGTGGTAAGAAGGATGTTTTATATTGTTCATGTCATAAGTAAGGGCATTGCATTCAGAAAAAATAGGTCATAACCCCCTGTACTCTTCCCTCATCAAGCCAATAACAGAGTAAAATGCTGCCCTTGGTATGTTCATTTCCAAACACCTGCAACAATTAGAGAGACCACAAAGGTTCCTTACAAAGAAAATTCGGGATCTTCAAGATCTGTCTTATGCGGACAGACTGAAATCATTGTCACTTTGTGTTGTACAGACTGCTCAGAGGCGAACTGTGGCTTGCATATAGAGCAATATCTGACCCAGCTTTAATGAAAATGCTGTACATTCGCAAGTCAAATGACACATGGGTCACTTGCTCAAACGACATTAACCTGGTATGTGATATCAATAGAACTTGGTGGAGAGACAGATTTGTCTCACAGAGGTTGTCCCAGATTTGAACAAGCTTCCTAGTCTTGTTAAACAAATCCCTTCATTGACTTTATTTAAGCGTAATTTGGATGATTCGATGGGTAACTGGGAATTCACTCAAGGGGTTCCACCTGTGTCCCTCTTGGACAGGGGCAACAGGTGTTGACTTTAGAGTCTGCTTCAACCAGACACCCTTGGTAACATGGGTTGAACTTGGCTAGGCTTGTAAGGGTCATGAGGCCATTAGCTTAATAACCTCCTATGATCCTATAATCCTATAATCTATGATCCTGTGACCCCAACCACTGGACTAGTAATTAAGGATCCTCAGTCCTCACCACTAGCAACAGTGGGGGATGTTCACTGGCAGGATGACAAGTACACACACAGTGTTTCCAAATGCAGCTCTCTGCATCATGTGCAATTTCCCTTAGGAGCACACGGAGGCCACAGTCGGTCTCGGTCTGGTTTCTCCCTCTTTCTGCAGATCCCCAGTAAGACTCCCCACTGGCACAGCTATAGAGTTGAGTCCTTAGCCAGGGTTCCAAGCCAAGTCCTTCAACACTCTCTTTGTCCAACCAGTGCTTTGTATCCTTGTGCCTTGTTTGCTGTGGCATAGACTGGATTCGGGCCTGCTGGGTCTAGCTCTGTTTGTGTAACTTGAGCACTAATCCATGCATTCTCTAAAGTATTCAATTGTATTTATTACTGCTTGGTAGTAATTTGATTAAAGTGTAGCTATCATTCTAAGTCTTTTGGATTAAGCACTTGGGCTTCAGACTAGTTGTTTTACATTAGGAAGGTTTGTGGCATGCACTGTGGTGGCAGGACAGGTAGCTTTCATCCTTCTAAGTTGGGAACTGCTGATTGAGAGCCCAGTGTCGGTTATTCTTAAAGTGTATTAGTTCTGATTTAAGCACTTGGGCTTCAGGCCAGTTATTTTACATTAAGAAGTTTCGTGGTCTGCACTCTTGTGGGAGAAGAGGCTGGACTCTGCCCTTCTGAGCTGGGAATTTCCAGTTAAAGGTTTATAGTGCCTGAATATTTGAACTGTATCTTACTGAAATTGGTACACCTTGTTTGCTGTAGCATAGACTAGATCCAGGCCTGCTGAATCTAGCTTTGTTTATATGCTTGTTGTTTGTTTGCTTGTTATTTCCCTGGAACACTAATTCCACCTAATACGCGGCTTCTCAGCGCTTCTGTGGATCACTAGTGATATCTGCATTGCTTACTGTACTTATTTCCTTGTTTCACTTGAAAGAAAGTTACTGTTTGTCGTTTTTGCATTTAAGTTACCTGTAACACATTGCACTTAAGTTACCTGGCACTTGCTCACTAAAGCAATTATATAAGTCAGCACTAAACATTAAAAGCACTACACCCTCACTCCCCACTGGCCCTTGTTTTCAATTATTAAGGAATTCCCAATATTATTCTAGCATGTCCAAAGGTCAGCTGTCAATCTCCTCTCCGGTCCAGCTAGTGAATCTGGGAATCTTGAGGCAATGTTACAACTGCCTCATGTACACAGACAACCCTCGCCTCCTCCCAACAAATTCCAACACATGTGAGAGATGCAGCCATATAGCCAAACTGGAGGCTAAGCTCTCTCAACTCAGTACTGGCATAACCAGTCAGGAGGAGAAGGAAACCACACTCACTACAATTCTAGTCTCACATAGACCTACCACGACAGCAAACCAAACACATAATCACACAAAAACATACTCAGAGGCTCTAAATAAAGATCTGCCTAAGCAGCAGAGACCTCCAAAGCAGACACCCAAGCAACCGCTACCCCAAAACAAAACACGTGCAACACATATCTCACAAAGCCAGTGTGCCGAACAGTCACAGCCCTTAAGACTAAACAACACACCTGATACACTTGTAATAGGTGACTCTATCATCAGGCACACTGATGTCCCGCTCACCAGGCTGAACAAGGAGAGGGTCACGGTGAGTAGCCTGTCAGGCGCTAGGATCCGCCACATAACACAAGCACTCATGTCACTCCAAGGCAAGTACAAATATGACTCAGTCATTGTCCATGCTGGTGTGAATGACCTGAGACGTACCTCCCTGGACTACATGAAAAGAGACATAAAGGAGCTCTCTGAGCATGTAGCACAGGCCGGTATGACCCTGACCTTGAGTAGCATCTTACCCTCACCAAGAATGATGCCACAATATGAAGACAAGATGATCAATTTCAACAATTGGCTTAAGTACTGGTGTCATTCAAAGGGGATCCAATGCCTGTCAGCTTGGGATGATATGCTCGACAAGCCACGATGCTTCGCTAGGGACGGCTTGCACCTGTCACCCCTGGGCTTTCGGATATTGGCAAATGCTCTTGCTACCCCCATAGTGCCTTTTTTAGGCAAGGCTCAAAAGACAAACTCACCTTCATAGGTATCACTAGGGATAAGAAACTAAGAGTAATGCTACTCAACGCCAGAAGTCTAAACCTCAAGATGCAAGCACTCGAAACTCTCCTTAGCATGGAGAACATCGATATCTGTGCAGTAACAGAAACCTGGTTCAGGGCTCCTGAGAGCACCCCAGTACTACCAGGTTATACCTCATACCATGCTTTTCGGCCCCAAAACTTGGACCGAACCACAAAAGGAGGGGCAGTATCGATATTCATCAAAGATACCCAAACCTCCAGGTTGGTGGCAAAGCACGAAGCATCAGACACTATCCATGTGCAACTAACAGTGGGTAAAACTGCCTTCCAGTTTATAGCCTGCTACAGACCACCCTCCCAAACCCAGGAATCCCACTCGGCCTTCCTGAGAACACTGGAGAATATGAAGGTCTCTCCAAACACCATTATATTGGGTGACTTCAACTACCCAAACATAGACTGGGAGCATTACTCTAGCTCCAACACCCTAGCCCAAAGGTTCCTAGAATTTATAAACTCCAATGCTATGGAACAACTTATTACCACTCCCACAAGAGGGGAAAACATACTGGACCTGATCATCACCAACATGGGGACTCTGTGCTCCAGACCAGAAGTGTATCCCTCACTGGTAAGATCAGACCATAAACTAATCTCACTGGATATTCACATCCCGACCCCACCCCTTGCCCAGAAAACCACAGTGAAAAACTTCTCTAAAGAAAATTTCACACTCCTCAAAACCAAGGTGGAATCCTTCAAAGCCCCCAGGCCTGTGGAAAATATGGCCCAGACCGCAGAATCCTTTATAAACGCATTCTATGAACACCTTCAGGAATGCATGGATCATGCGTTCGCAAATAAAACTAAGACCCAATTCTCCAAAGGCAGACGTCCTGTCTGGTGGACCCCAGCCATAAACAAACTATACAATAGAAGGAGGAAGCTACTAAATGATAGAGCAAAATCCCAAAAAGGGAAGGCATCACTGATCAGTATTAGCAAAAAACTACGGGCACTCATAAAATTGTCTAAGGCCAGCTTCGAGAGAAAAATTGCACAGGACACTAAGGATAATCACAAGGCTTTCTTTAGTTATGTTAGGAACCTGGGTGGTAATTCCCAGATATGCTCAGAATTAGTCCAAAATGACAAAAAATACACTGAACCCACAGACATTGCCAACATCCTAGCTGACAGGTTCAGCGCAAACTTCTCCCCCACCTCCCCACCAAAAGGGCAAATATCTATCCAGCAGAGTGCTGCCCCCCTGACATCTCAGATGCTCAGGTAAGAGCCGCCCTCTCCAAAGCAAAAAACACAGCATCAATGGGACCAGACGGTGTCCCAGGCTGCTTCCTACATGAACTCCAAGAAGAGCTAAACCCAAACATAAAACTATTGTTCAATCTCAGCCTTACTACAGGATATGTGCCCAAAGAGTGGAGTACAGCAACAATGGTCCCTCTCCATAAAGGTGGTGCCTCAACGGATCCTGGAAACTGTTGCCCCATAAGTCTGACTAGCTTGGTCTGCAAAGCTATGGAAAGGATCATCATGGACCTCATAAATAAAGATATTGGGGACCTACAGACACTGGATCCTACCCAGTTCAGCTTTGTTAAGGGCAGATCCTGCCTCTTAACCCTGGTTGATTTCTTTGAAACAGTCACCAAGGCCATTGATGAGGGGAAGGTGGTCCACACAGCCTACCTGGACCTCGCAAAAGCCTTCGATACAATACCCCACTCGGTCATTATAGATAAGCTCACCAGCTTAAATATAAACCCCTATGTCACTAGATGGATTGCAAACTGGCTCAAGGACAGAACCCACATGGTTAGAATTGCTGGAGCCATGTCAGACTCCAAACCAGTTACAAGTGGTGTCCCACAAGGCTCAGTCCTGGGACCTCTCTTGTTCGGTATATATTTCTCGGAGGTACAGGCCAACATGGAAGGACTGCGGCTGACCAGGTTCGCAGATGACTGCAAACTGGGTGCCATAATCGACTCTCCAGCCGACACAAGCATCCTCCAAAAGGGCCTCATAGAAACAGACAACTGGTGCCAGAGCCATGGCCTCAAGCTAAATGCCAAAAAGTGTATAGTCATCCCCTTTGGCAAAAACAAAGTGCCCACATATTACCACATAGGTGGTAATCCATTAAGTACAGAAGAAGTAATTAGGAACCTGGGGACCCAAGTTGATAGCACTCTCTCATTTGACAACCACTTGGCCAAAGTGGTTAGAAAAACATTTTATATAGCCCACCTAATCATGAAGGGATTCACATCTAGATCAGGGGAGGTCATCGTGCCTCTTTACTCATCCCTCATCAGGCCCATAATTGAGTACAATGCCCCTTTTGGGATGTACCACCAGACACCTGCAGCAACTGGAAAGACCCCAAAAGTACCTCACCAAGAGGATCAAAGGGCTCAAACAGATGCCATATGCTGCCCGGTTAAAGAAACTCCAGCTCTACTCAGTGGCATACCACCTGTTCAGGGGCGATCTGTGCCTGACGTATAAAGTCATGTGCAACCCGGAATTAATGGACATGCTGCACCTCAGAAAATCCAAATCCCATCGAGCTACGCGCTTGAGAGACTTGAATCTCAGCACTGAAATAAATAGGACATGCTGGAGGGACAGATTCATAACCCAGAGGCTCCCTTCACTCTGGAATAAAATCCCAGTCCAGGTTAGGCAGAGTCCCTCACTGACTCTCTTAAAGAGGAATCTTGATGAGTGGATGGGAGATCGTAAGTTTACCCCGGGTATCACTTCTGTGTCACTGTTAGACAGAGGCACAGTATACTAACCTCGAAAAAGGGCATAGCAAAATAAATTTAAAATGGGTGGTGAAAGCCAAACACATTCTGGCTAGGCTTATAAATGCCCTAGGGCAGATAGCCTAGTATGAACCTATGAACCTATGAACCTAAATAGCTGAAACACATACACTCTTGGAGATTTATTTTACACACAACAACACACCTGGAAAAGGCTGGCACAGGTTTATTAACTATACCCCTTTCTGCCAGACTGTAAGGTAGTTATCACTGCCACCAGAACCCCTCATCAGCTACTTTAAGGCCCTTAACAAAGGGTTTCCAATTTTACTGTGTAATATAATATAATATTAATACTAATACAAATTGTAGTTTAACCAAGAACAAGGCCATTAAGAGTGTCCCACACAGTGTCACCAAATAAATAACACAGATCTGCCACAAGGTAAGGTTTAAATATATTTAATAATAAATAATAAAAGAACAAGACAATACTAAATATATATTCACAGTGACATCAGAGATCAAAACCACAGGAAATATTTAAAACAACATTGCAGGGCAGTATCAAATAAATAAAGAAAAATATCTAAACTGAGCTTTAGTGTATTCCTGACTGAATCTAAGACAATTACACTACAACATAAGAACTTACTAACAGAGCAAGGCAGATGCATTGTGAATGGGTCTTCTTGTTGCCAGGTCTAAGACAGAATACAGAATGTCCAGTCTCACTAAGAGACTTCTCAAATTAATATCTCAAACATTACTGATGGGCTAGCTTGCAGAATGACATAATTTCTTGTCATCTGCTTTCTAGTTCCCAGGCCTAAACCAACCATTGATGGCAGCTGGTTGCATTTAGCTTCTACCTGTAAAAATACATAGACCGCAGATCTTTGGAAGATGCTGGAAGTCATAAAACAATTGCATTCCTTCACATTTCAAAACTAGTAATTTGTTCAGCCTAAAGACAATACAGAAAGCTTTTCTGTATATTCTCTCTGTCTCTAGCTGCATTGAAAACTGACAGATACCATCATTTATGGCACAGCAATAAAGTAATTTAATTTCAGTTGTTTTTCTAAAATTTACTAGACTGAGGTTAATCTCCTGTGTCCCAGTTTCCAATGTAAAAATATATACATTTAAACAGTTACAATAGTGCATGTCCATTTCTCTTCTCTTCTTTTCCAGTAGGGCACACTAAAGATCTATTTTAAATGCAAGCATTATGCAAATACCCTTTTTAACACACACGTCTGTGCAAGCAGTTTGATATACACATGACATACAGTTCTAATACATTTGCAACACAAGCATCTTACCTTGTCTCCTGCCTTGCCTACCTTTTGGCACTGCTCACAGGTCCTGCAGTACCATGTTACATTCCTGGAAATCACAGGCCAAGAAATGTTTTGCATAATACATCTCTTGGTATGCTTTATGCCCATATGACCTGCAAAGGGAACATCAAGGGCTATGGCTAGAAGTGGCAGATGGTAGACTCTGGGCACTGCTAACTGTTGGAGTCTTTGTATTTCTAGCCCTCCCTCAGGGGTCCACTCTCTATACAGTAACCTTTTGTCCAAGTATACAGATTCCTTTTTTCCCTTGAGAATCAAGTACCACCCTGGCTAACTCCCTCAAGCCTTGTAATATAGGGTCTCAGAGCTGAGCCTCTCTCAACTCTCTCTTTGTAACCCTTCCCAGCTCCCCTTCCACAGGATTTCTAGTATCCTCTGACAGTGGTGCTTCACTGTCAGCCTGGGTACTACTGCTCACCTCTGCCATTGTAGTCACTCTGTCCAAGGAAACATTAGTACCCACAAGCAGCTGTGACTCACCTTCAGTCTCACTGCTACAGGTAGCTCCCTCCCTAAAGTAGCCACCTCACCAGTCCTGCTTTCAAGTGTGCCATCTGTTTGGGTGCCCCAAGGCTACCAGACCCACATGCTTGTCTCCAAGTCCGTCAACATGTAACTGCATGCACACAAGGTACTGCATTATCAAAATGATTCCCTATCAGGACATCTGCAGGGATATATTCAAATATACCTACTTGCTTGCTTCATTTTCCACCCTCCCAGTCAAGTTGAACCCTTGCCAAAGGTATTTGGAATAGTGTCCCCTCCTAAAACTCTAACTGGGGTAGACTGCCCAAGCAAGTAGTGCTCCTCTTTAACCATTGCAGGCTTCACAATGGTTAGGTCAAAGGCTGTATCTCTCTTAGCAGTGGACTGTTTCCCATCTACTAAGATAGGATAGAACCTCTTGTGGTAGTTTGGTACCCTTGTTGTCTCCAGACAATTTATTGTGGCATTCTGTCATTCCCACTTACTGGCTCCCCTACCTTTTGTTCCACACCTTGCCTCCATGGACATCTATATGCCACATAGCCCCACAAGTTACATTTAAAACCTTTACCCTAGATCCTGGCATACATCTCAACTGTACAGATTTTCACAGAATGTCCAAATTTTTGCCTCAGATTGTTTGTCCATTTTTCATAAAATTGCGTTTTTTTGGCAAAGTAGTGGCAAATCATTAAATACTGAAGTTAGAAAATAATGGCTGACATTTAAATTTCAGACTTCATACCCTTTAGAAAATTCATGCTAATGCAAAACCTGTTACTCTATCAACTTTCTAAGTTTATAAGAGCAATATTTAAAAACTATCCCTATTTTTGGGCCTTTATCCCACTTTTATTTATGGCCTTATCCAAATTTCTTGCTCTAAGAGGTTGAGAGGTATGGATCCTGGCCATGTACCTGATCTAGTGGCTTCCCCTGTTACTGGCGGACTCTGTTGGGGTGGTTTAGGCTTTCCACCATGGGTTCACTTAGACCCACATGCAGCACTTGGTATCCCTTTCTTGTGCAGTGATGTCCTGCTTGCTAGGTATATGTGTCCCTTTTTCCCCAACTCATCTGCGGTTGCATTCTCTATCTGTCAAACAGATTGAAATGTCCTCAGGCAAAGTGCTAAGGGCTTGTTCCCTCACCAAATGGTCTGCCAGCTCTTCAAAAATGGTGACCTGACACCCACTCACCTACTTATGAAAATGAGTGCTTAGTTCAGCAATATAGTCACATACACTTTCATCTGCCTTGCATCTATGCTCACAAACTTTTTTCTGTAAGCTTCAGGTGTTAACATAAAACACTCTAATAAACAGTTTTAACGATATTATAATTTAAGCAATCAGCATCAGACAATTTAGAAAAAGCAGTTGCAGCCAAACCATGGGGAAAGGGGATCAGTAACCATACCCAGAGCCCTTGGCCAGCATTATACTGTTTACAAACCCTTTCAAACATATGAATAACACTATTAAAATTATCACCCTCTGTAAATTGTGGAAGAAATTTACTGACCTTTATTGCTTTTTGGTTTGGTTATTCCCTTCCCTGTTACCTCCATGACCCTGGCAAAGAGTCAGCATCTCCTTTTCATGTTGCTTCTGCCTCTCATTTTCTTTAGCCTCCAAATGTCTCAGTCTCTCATTTTCTTCAGCCTCCAAATGCTGCAGTCGCTCTTGCTGATTCTATTTCCAAACGTTTGGCTCCAGTTCAAGTCTCTTTAACTCCAGATGGATTTTTAAGTCCTCTGAGGCAAAGTTGAACTGTCCATTTTCTGAGAGTTGTACATCCCCAAGGCCAGTCTGGTTGTCTTCCTGGTTGCTGGTCTGTGATGCAGCTGTGGATAAGGCTGCAATAATTTCTCCTTTAGTCAGGTTGGCTTTCCCCAGTCCTTTGTCTTGGCACATCTCAGCCAACGAGTTCCTTGTCAGCTTGCCATAATCCTCTGTTGACATCCTTGCCTGGTCTCCCTAACTGACTAAGCTAACAAAAAATAAATAAAAATAATGTGATATGAAACTCTGAATGCTCACTGTGTAGCTGCTTGAGAGTACAAACACTTTCTTTGGAGACTCTTGTTTACAAGCTACAGGAGTTCAATATCCACACCACTGAATCTGAATTTTAGTGATCCCACCTCTGCCAGCCAATTAATATGTGATGCCCCACCACTGGACCAGTAGTCAAGCAGCCTCAATCCTCACCACTAGCAGCAGTGGGGGGCATGCACTGGGAGTATGACAAGTACACAGGCAGTATTTCCAGATGCAGCTCTCTGCATTAGGTGCAATTTCCGTTAAGAGCACACAGAGACCACAATCAGTCCAGGGCTGGTTTCTCCCTCTTTCTCCAGATCCCCCATTAAGACTCCCCACTGGCACAGCTATAGAGTTGACTCTTTAGCCAGTGTTCCAAACCAAGTCCCCCAACACTCTCTCTGTCCAACCAGTGCTTCTTGTCCCTGCCGAAGTAGCTGTCACACACACAGTCTTGGAGATTAATTTTACACACACCCACAAACCTGTCAAAGGCTGGCACAGGTTTACTAGCTATGTTCCCTTCTGTTCAGACTATAAGGTAGTTTTTACTGCCACAAGAAACCCTTATCATCTACTTCAAGGCCCTTAACAAAGGGTGTCCAATTTTACTGTGTAATATTAATACTTATACAAATGGCAGTTTGACCAAGAGCAAGGCAATTAGGAGTGGCCCACACAGTGTTACAAAATAAATATGCAAGTGCTCTCAAAACATAAATATTTCTACACATAGAAGCTACAACAAAAGGTTTAAATAAATGTAATATTAAATAATAAAAGAACAAGACAATACTAAATATATATTCACAGTGACATCAGAGTTCAAAATC
Source organism: Protopterus annectens (assembly GCF_019279795.1). Lineage (NCBI taxonomy): Eukaryota > Metazoa > Chordata > Ceratodontiformes > Protopteridae > Protopterus > Protopterus annectens. Next base: position 1,187,071,072 of record NC_056727.1, read on the forward strand.
AATGGAAATATTTAAAATAACATTGCAGGACAGTCTCAAATAAATATCTAAACTAAGCTTTACTGTATTCATGACTGAATCTTAGAGAATTATACTACAACCTAAGAACTTAACTAACAGACAAAGCAGATGTGTGGTGAATGAGTCTTCTTTTTACCAGGTCCAAAACAGAATACAGAATGTCATGTCTCACTATTAGACTTCTCAAATTAATATATCAAACGTTACTGATGGGCTGGCTTGCAGAATGACATAATTTCTTATCATCTGACTTCTAGTCCCCAGACCCAAAACAACCATTGATGTCAGCTGGTCACACTTAGCACCTACCTGTAAAAATACACAGAGCTCAGATCTTTAGCAGATACTGGAAGTCATAAAACAATTGCATTCCTTCACATTTCAAAACTAGTAATTAGTTCACCCTAAAGACAATACAGAAAGCTTCTCAGCACAAACTCTCTGTCTCTAGCTGCACTGAAAACTGAAATATACCATATTTTATGGCCCAGCCATAAAGTAATTTAATTTCAATTGTTTTCTTAAAATTTACTAGACTTGGATTAACGTCCTGTATCCCAGTTTCCACTATTAAAATATATGCATTTAAACAGTTGCAATAGTACATATACATTTCTGTTATTTTACAGTAGGGCACACTGTGGATCCATTTAAACACAATCATTTTGCAAATAAACTTTTCAACACACACTTATGTACAAGCAGTTTGATATAAACATGAAATACCGTTCTAATACATTTGTAACACAAGCATCTTACATAAATCATGTTGATATTCACAAATGACATATAATTATTTACATAATTCCAGATAGTTGTGCTGACAGTATTCTCCCTTCATCACAGGTGCTATGATCTCCTATGGATAAATGTATGTACTTTAAGTACATATACTTATGGCAACATACTCCAAGTTTTTTTTTCTTCACAAAAGCTATGAAAGCTTATGTTGGATCTGTGGGTGAACAAAAGCTGATTAATCACTTATGATTTGGTTTTGTAGTAAAGTGCAGATGATTTGGGTTCGAGTCATTGATGTGGTCAGATGGGCCGTGAGGATTCCATTACCGCATTCATTAGATGCTCATTTTTGTCTCTTGGTTATGCCTTTGCAGGGGTTTCAGGTATCATTAATGGAATGAGTCTGGCTGAGACTAGTAACTGAGTTTTTATTAAATTTGCTATTTAAAAGATGGAAATTCTTAGAAGAGAACTGGGTGATGCAGTTATGATCTATATTTCATAACTTCACTATTTAGTTTCACAATGACTTAAACACGAAAGAGTGCAATGCTTATTCATTTGTTTTTATTTTTGTTCATCATGCTCTTTAAAGTTTATTGAGATCTTTGGATTGTTCACTTTTGTCACAGTTGTTAAACTCTTTAAACATTAGGCTGAAGATTGTATACAATGTGGTACTGTTATTTTTGTAGATTTATCAATAGAAAAAGTAATATTAAAAAAAGGTACATTATATTCAATAAAGGTTCTGATAAGATATGAGTAAAGGGGAATCAAGGCTTTTTTGCTTCTAGTGGTGAAGCCTTTGGAAATTAGATGGGCCACATAGAAGGCTTTCTAAATGAATTCAGATGAAAGATAGTCAAATGATAAGGAATTATCAACAAGAGTGCCTAGATCCGTATGACAGTCTGACTAGAGAGGTATGTCCCTTATATAAAATGTGAACATGTTTTACTTACCAAAATGAAGTATGCTACATTTCTTCAAAATTAATTTGAGATCACTTTTCTTGCAGTGACTCTTAACATGGTCTAAGCTATGTTGGAGCAATTGTGAATCAGAGGAAGGTTGAATAACAACACCCAGTTTACAGTAATCTGTTAATTTAGATAACTGTGGGTCAGAAGTATTGACATGAATGTCAGAGAAATACATGCCAGATAAGTGATGACCCATCACAGAATCCTTTGGTACACTACTGGCAACTTTTTTTGCCTTCAGAAGTGGTACCTGCAACTCTAGCCAAATGGATTCTGTTGCTTAGCTGTCTAGCAACATAAGAATTTGCATTCAGATTTACAAATCTGTCTGTAATATCTGCATGTAGAACAGTGTCAGAGGCATTGCCCAGGTCAAGATATTATGCATGTATTTTCTATTGAGACCAATTTGTCTATAGTTACCAGGATCCATGGTTGGGCCATCCTTGTAAAATGGCATTACAATGGCTGTTTACCAAGCTTCAAGAATGTAGCCAGTTGACAGACTTCAATTACACAGGTTAAGCAGAGGTTTGGGTAGACCATATTTGGCAATGATAATTGGGCAACCTGGTATATTATCAGGGACCATGGATCAGGTGTTCTTAGCTTTTGAGAAGGCTGAGAGAACTTATCCCAATTTAATTAAAGAGGGCAGCTAAGATTGTGAAATCGTTGGAACAGCAATAACTGTAAGTGGTGTAAAATCTGCACTAAATGTGTCAGCTTGGATATTAGCTGTTTCCTTTAGGTCAGAGTGTGAACTTATACTGTGGACTAACTCCAAATAGTGGTATGTAGCTAGTTTTTGGTTTTAGTGGCTATTTTACATTCATACTCACATCTGAGTTTCCTAATGGTGTCCTTAAGCTATTTACTGGTTTGCTTAAGTTTTCTCTCAAAGTGGGTATATTTTCTTACCAAGATAGTACACTGATCATACGTGAACATTTGCAGGTACAGCCTGGGTCAAAAAGTACTTTCATATATAAGACTACTAGATGTACTTTCCGAAGGAGGCCTCTTAAAATCATTAAGCAACTTCATTCTTTTTTTATATAATTTATTAATAAGGATATTCAGCCATAGGGGGATTGTTTTTAAATTTCTCATTATACTTGATGTGGATAGGGATGGCTTTCACAATGCAGCTATTTAATTGTGAAGAAATCAGAGGTAAGGACAGAAGCTTTAACAATGGGATTCAACACAAGTGGATGAATAGTGCAACAAGTGGTAGCACATTCAGCTTTGGTACTGGACAAACAGATGGCTGTGGATCACTCCAGGTGACTGAATTCCTAACACTACAGTATAGCTTTGGAGATAGGGGAGGATACTGCACTCCAGAGTGAGTTGTCCTTTAGAAGAGATTTTAAACCAAGGTCCTTTCTGTATAAATTGGTAGTATCTCAGGTGGATGTAAAAGATTTCATGGCACTTACTGAAAAGAATAAGGAAACTTCCTTGATGTTCTGGCCACATTTTTTCTAGTAGAAGAAATGCCATTTATGGTTTCCCCTGAAAAGAGATCACTAGCCAAGTCAGACTAACATGGTCAACAAAGAATAAATAAAATAAAAACTTGTAGTGCAATTTATTTAAGTAATCAAGTACTCCAAGAATGTTTGCCTTTGACAGAGGTATTTATGGGAGAAGTGCCTCCAACTTTAAAGGAAAAGATTATTAATGTATGATCTTATTTAACAAGGCAGGATGAAACGTGAAGATTTTTAAGATATGGCCATATTTGGATGGACTTCATCAAGAATACTGGGGCCGTAGTAGAATGACCAACTGTTTGTAAAAGTTAGTTAACATTTATAATATCAGGGAAAGTCTGGGCATTGGCAGTGCAGGTCACCTTCTTCCAGCAGAATGTGTTGATTTAATGGGGATTTCAGATAATGTGTTATGATAGACATCATGGTCGGAAGATGACATTATGAGAGAGCTTTGCTATGAAGTGGTAAATAGTTTTCTGTATGGAGATTTGGACATACAGGAGCATAAATGTGGCATCCTGAGGAATCTGTCTTAAAATTATGATATCCTTGACAAATACAGATGCTCTCTTACAATGGAAAGGATGTCTGAAGATGTGATAAGCACTATAACCAGGAATAGAAGGAATTATTTTATTACTCTGAAACCAGATTTCTGTAACTACACATATATGAATGTATTCAAGTTGTAGGAGAGGCTCAAGTTCTGGCATTTGTATTAGTCTCCTGACATTGAGCAGAGCCACATGAATGTGTTCTAAATTAGAATTTACTTGACTGGAATGTCCATCAGATAGACTCTGCCTAAAAAGGTATGGGGCAGCAAAAATGTTAGCCTGAATGCAAAAAGCCTTGGTAAGAGTTGTGCAGACCATCCCAAGCAAAGCAGGATGGATTTTAGGTTCTTAGGTGTTTACTAGGTTAACAACTACAAGGGCCCTTTTAAGCCTAGCCATGCATCCCAAATCTCTGACAAGTTCTGATACTCTTGGTAAGTGTAAATAGGGGCCTGGCAGATGAACCATTTACAGGTTGCCTCTGTCCAATAGAGACATAGGTGCCAAACCAGGAATGAATTTCATGTTCCCCTTCCAGTTGTTCAAGTTGTACTTGTATTGGGTTAGGGAGGAACTCTGTTTCACATGGATGGGAGCCTGTCCATAGACAGGGTAGTCTCTGGGACATGTTCCTGTCTCTCCAACAGGTTCTATTTATATCACAGGCAATGTTTAAGTCTTTAGAATGGGTAATTCTAGTGCTATTTGTTTTGTGGATATGCAGGAGGTCCATCAGACTGGGTTCTGACAATGTCCTGTATGCAAGGCATAGATCTCCCCTCAAAAGTCGTTAGAAGACAGATTACAGAGATAGGGCCTTGAGGCAGTCTGCAAAGGACATTTTACTTATGCCCTGTATTCTTTTAGTGAGGAACCTCTGTGGACATTCCGATTGTTGGATATGCCTGGTTAGGTACATACCAAAGCGGGCATTGTACTCAATGATAGGTCTAATGAATGCCAAATACAGTGGAACAATGACTTCCTTGGGCTTAGATGCCATACCTTTGTTTATAAGTTGCACAACATAGAATGATTTCCTCACTATTGTAGACACATGATGGTCAAAGGCTACATTACTATCTATAAGTGTCCCTAAGTCCCTGACTACTGGGCCAGCTCTAAGGGGTGTGTTGTCAATATGATAGTTATCAGGGATGGATGACTTTCCAAAGGATACTATTATGCATTTCTTGGCATTCAATTTTACTCCATACCTCAGACACCAGTTATCTGTCTGTGTCAGTCCTTTCTGGAGAACACTTGTATCAGTGTGAGATTCAATGACAGCTTCTAATATTCAATCATCTGCAAATTTAGTCAGCCAGAGACCACTGACATTGGCCTTGACTTCTGAGAACTAGAAAGGAGTGGTCCAAGGACTGATCCCTGAGGGATTCCACTTGTGACTGGCCTCTTTGTAGTGGTGGACACCCAGTTCTAACTTCCTGGGTCCTGTCTGTGAGCCAGTTGGCTATCCACAGGGTGACATACAAGTTTGTACCTAACCTCCTAAGTTTGTCAACAATGATCAACTGCAGTATTGTGTCAAATGCCTTGGCCAGGTCAAGGTAGGCAGTGTAAACCATTTTTCCCATATCCATTGCTTTGGTTACCTTCTCAAAGAAGTCCACTAGTTTGAGTAGGCATGATCTGCCCTTGACAAAACCAAACTGGGTTGGTTCCAGTGTTTGGAGGTTTACTATATCTCTGTTGATCATTTCCATGATAATTCTTTCCATGGCTTTACATATAAGACTAGTGAGACTTATGGGTCTTTAATTTTCAGGGTTTGTAGATGGCCCACCATTGTGCAGAGGGATGCCTTTAGCCATTCTCCATTCATGAGGCACAAAGCCTGTTTGGAGGTTATAGTTAAATAGTAATTCCAGAGGCCCCGATAGATCATGTTTCATGCCATTTAGATGGCATCCTGGAATATTGTCTGGGCCCATTGATGCAGTGTTCTTGGTCTTAGACAGAGCATTAAGGGCCTGTTCCCTAGTGATAGTACAGGGAGTTGTACTTGATGTCATCTCATCCCAAGTTGAGACATACTAGGTGCCCCTAGAATGACACCATCACATGGCCAGTTATTAAAGCCAATTATCTTCTTTTTGAATGTTGGTATAATTTTGGATGATGGCAAAATATCCCTCAAGACCAGTGTCATTCCTGCCTCAGAAACATGTATAGCAAGCTCAGTCATATCCTTCTACATATTCCTCTGGGTAGAGGGATTAATGTCATTCACCCCCTTGTGGACTACTATTACATGATAATCATATTTCTTTGAATGTAGGGATCAAAGAGCCCTTCTTATAACTGGGATCCCAGCTCCAGAAAGACAAATATCTACCACCCAATGTTTATCCAGTCTGGGGAGTGTGGTGTCCTTATGCCTTACAATAGAGTCTCAGTGAGTTATAAGGGCATGGAGTCTGCACCCATATTACTCAGACGTTTGTGTTCTGACTGTTGGTCTGAAAGGTAAAACTTACTGTGTTACTGTGTGAACTAATGTCTATGTTTTCGTAGTCTTTAGCATGGGAGGCTTAGACCATGTAATTATAACAACCTTAGGATAAATTGGTTTAGTAAAAGTGCTCTGTGTTTTATGTGTATATGTGATGTGCTCACCTAATGTGTTCTAAGGTGAGAGGATAGCCACCAGGTTAAGTAAATAATTACACCTCTTGCGTGTTGAATTACTCTGAGGAAACAATAAAGAGTTTTTGATAAGTATAAGGCAGTTACTATACTGTCTCAAAATATATGGTGTTATCGGGTTTGCTACATATGGGGACAAAAACTGATTGAGATTCCATACTAGACAGTAAAGTTGAATGGACAATAACAAAACAAGAAATCATAATAATTTATGGTATAAGACAGAGGAAAATAATCAATTAGACTAGAAAAAGATGATAATAAGGGATATTGTTAAAGAATATAAGAATATGAGCTGGGACATCTGTAGTATTCATAAGTGCAAAAAAAGAAATGTAAGTTACAGAAATAGCTGCACCTTATTAGTACTCACTTTTGCATTGGTAATCAGAAACAAGTGGCAAACTTAAATTCTACCTACTAGGCTAATGTGCTCTCTACCTAATTAGTCAAAACAATGAATGGCCAATAGTCTAATCCAATGGATCTGGGTGTAGTTACTAGAATATCTACAGATAATGTGTACAAGTAGTCTCAAGTGCAGTAACTGTAAAGCAAAGTGTTTTGGTACAGTATCAGTATAGCAGTCATTCAAGTAATAAAACATGTCACATAGGTAGCTTTGTACACACTACTGTTTACTGCAGAACAGTATTATTAAATGCAGTAACACTAGAACACTAGAATAATCAGTAACAAGCAGAAATGCAACAACTCCCGTGATCAAAAAGTATGACCAGTAACTGAGACAATAAGCTATTTTTAATATACCTAGTATTAGTAACAGGCAATACTGGAGTATCATCCTAGGTATTGTCAGCTCAAAAGCAACAAGGTACAATCGTGCAATATTATTTAAACTTAATGCCACCACAATAACAAAGTAAAAGTGGTCTGCAGAACAATACCAACAGAGCATAATAGTGCAATTTTATTTAAACTAAATAGTACAAAAGTCAGCAGAACAAAAACATTAAATTCAGCAATGTGTCCATAAGTGCAGTCATTTCTCTGCTTGAAATAAGGCAGTTGCAAAGTAACTGTAGTATAACTAAATTGTTACAAATAAGGCAATGAAATTTGTAGCATATACAAAAAGGATGAAGAGGTATGTCACTTGATGTAAGCTGGAGGAGGTAGTGAGGGACATTATTAATGAGTAGCTGGATGCACAAATCAGCCATCTTGAGAGCCTCCTTAGGTGACTCATGGAGTCTCATTCCCACACCACACTGGGATTAACATCAGAGGCAGGACCCAGTGGTGAGTGAGCACAGGTTGTGGAATAACCTCCCTTTGGCTCGAGACTGGCAGGAAGTATAGCTGCTCACCCAGTCTTATTCCCACCGTGATGATCTTCTCCCTTTTGTGTTTATAGCTACCCCACTTGCTGCTCAGTCCTCCTCATCACCATTGCCTTTCCTTGTGTCTAATGCCTCATTCTCCATTACCTTCCCCATCACTGATTATGTCAGCACCTCACCTGCCAGTCTTGTCTATCTTCTTTGTTTGTTTCTTTGTCCCTGCCACCTACCCTAACCATCTCACCCTCCTCTTGCTTCCCTTAATATTTTCACCAACCTACCTTCTTTTCATTCATATATATATATATATATATATATATATATATATATATATATATATACATATATAAATAGGCAACTGATCCCAGATAACAATACATCCTTTCTTACCTCCATCCTGCTCATTCCTTAATTTTTTACCGTATGTTACCTTATGCTCTACCCTTTGCTTGCTTTCTTCTTTTCACCACTTTTATATCTTCCAATTTCTAAAATTTAATTTAGTTGAAAAAACAGTCAGCACCCATGCTTCATGGCCTCTTAAGGCTGCTACATAACTTCTTCTTGTAAATACTGTTTGCAAAAGGCACATGCATGATAGACAAGCACTGCTGATGGTCTTACTTTCTCCATGCCTGTACCATATTACTACTCTCCCCTCACACAGTTTACTCTATAGCCATAAGAAGGATATATAATGAGTTTATGTTTATGCGGTCTTGCCTAGCCGCATTCATTGCTAATGAGAATAAGGGCTCACTGAGCCCACATGTTAAACTGAGGAGGGCTGATCGCCATGACTCCCACACTGTTTCCAAATCACAAGGAATGTTTGAAAGTACTTAAAGGACAACAAAGGGATATTAAAGCAGATTGCTCAACCTGCTGCCTCTTTTAGTCCCTGTTTGTTGATACAGCCTTGAAAAGTCACCCATGCAGCTTTAAAAACTAATCTACTCAACTGTTTTCCCTGTTAGGCTTCCTACTTTTCCGTACTGTTTTACTTTCACTTTGAAAACCAAGTTGAAAAACTTCTAGCTGGCTCTGAAATGATGATGTCCCATCTGCCAGAGCTCTTGCTGTAGCTACCAGGGACGTTTCCTCCCCAAAGTGATGTAATCCCCACCTGAGTTGCATGCTGTATAGAAGAGCCAGTGGACCTCCCACATTGTGATGTCAGAGCTGCCTTGCCCAGCCCACTCTTAGCCTAGCAAAAATGTCAAACTATAATCTCACTTTTCTGAAGAGCCCTACCGATATGTGACAAAGTACAGGCAGAAGCACAGTAACAGCTGCAAAAACTAAGAACATAAATTTGCAATGACCATGCGTAGACATTAATTGTGTGTTTTACATAAGAAGCAGATGTCTGTCACAATTAATTGAGAACACTACATCAGATTTCAAGAAGTATGCAATACTTTAATTTTCTTAAATTACTACTTAAAAAGCATGTAGGTGCTGTCATGCAAGTCTGTGAAATATTTTGAGGTTTATAGTGTATCATTTGTTAGATATTTAACCAAACAGGAAGGAAAAATAAGTGGGAGTTTGATACTTTGCAAAACAGTGATTATTCCCAGGGGTATGGAGCTTGGTTCTAATTTGACAGGAGGAGTGCAACAAAAAAAATCTCCCACTGTAAGGAAGGAAAGGCTGACAAGAAAACAATACATTAGTCTGGTCACCTGCTGTGAGCTGTCAATCACATGGAGTTAATGGGTCAAATTACCCTTAGCTCTTTGACAGCTAGGGAAGATAGGTGTGAAGGGGGAGGGAAGATACCTTGAAGAACTACATTTCAGTCTTCACAAAAGAAATCAAGTTAGCTTTTCTAAGAAGAAAGAGTAATAACATGCACTTTTCAGTTCTGTTTTGTAGCATTTGCACTGCTTGTGTTTGAAGTAGTCACTGAAAAAGGATAACATTTTAACCAAAAGTAGATGACTATAACACAGCAGTGAATGCCTGTAAAATTAGTGGACTGACAGGAACTTTAGGGAAAACGTGGCAGATCTGATGCATTTTTTTGGAGACAAACAATGCATTCTGGGAAACTTAGAGACAGACTAAACAGTCAGAATTATTTCAAGTAAATCCAAAAAATGGAATGGAGTCCACTGGCAAGTATATACCAACGCAGAATGGTAAAAACAGTCCTTTATTAGAGTAAAAACCATTATCAGTATTCACCAACGTAAAATAATAAGCGCTTTCGTCTCCAATTATACAATTCAAGAGACTTTATCAAACAAGAACTGAACATTAAAACAGAGTTTAAATACTAAAGACACTGAAAATCTCCCTCACATCACTTCCTGGCAGAGCACAAAGTTCTAATTAAAGAAACAGTGTATCTTCCTGACAAAGCGCAAAGTTCTAATTAAAGAAACAGTGTATCTAAAAAGAACATTGAGCTGAAAACCATATACAATTGCAAATCGCATGCACAAAATAGTAATAAATAATAAATAATATATAGTGGGAGTACTCTAATAAATATAAACAACAATAATTGTTCATGTGCAATCATGCAACTGCCAACAAAAGATAAACAAATGCACAATAAACATTGAATCCTAAATTACGTTCCATATAACAAAGTATTGGCAGCTTTGTAAAAACACTCCCTAAACTCTTATATGACAGAATTTAGTAACTGTCATAAAAATGTGCAACATATGGTTTAAATGCTTGTATTACATAGGTTAAAACTTTTTTTAAAAAATATATATTTTAATACAGTGAGACAACTAAATGGGAAGAAATTTGGGCAATCAAAATATATACTAGAACGCCAGCACCTTCTCCAATAGTCTAAGAAGCCAATGCTTAAATATGTAAACATAAAACTTATCTCATATAATACAACAATATGTAAACCTAATAAATACCAACTAAATAAATAACTAATAGTTAAGAAATAACTAAATAGTTAAAAGGTGTATTTCCATTAGTCTCTACCTAATGCTTTTATTTTTAGCAAACTACTAATGGAAATGTTATCATTTAAGCCTGGCAAACATGCAGCATTCAAGCGCAACTTGAAATTATTTCAAGATGCCAGACCCCATGTGGTCAGAGTCTGAAATTGTGTATAAAATATCTAAAAAGCTCTAAATAGTCCCAGAGTGGTGTTAAAATTTAGGAAACACCAAAATATGATGAAATAAACATGTTTTTTTGAGTCTGTGGGTGCAGTTGTCCTTTAAATATTAGGCAGAATGTCAAGTTTTAGAGCAGCATTTATTATCTTAAAAGAACATTCATGCTGTATTCATCCTTCACTTATTCCTTTTACAGGTAAACGTTTTCCTTCAGTCCTGACTAAAGGTTCTCTCCTCAATAATTCTTGGCACAAAATAATGCACCATTTTTAAAAAGGTGGTTGAGGCAACTAAAAAGAAGTATGAAACTGTAATGTCTGCTATGACTGATTATAATCTTAATTGATTTAGCAAAAAGTCAATGTGCTATGAGTGGCATAGCCAAGATATCACACAAAATCACATATTTTATGAGGATCAGACCAAAAATATTTACACTTTACTTCCTTAATGTCACTTTTAGCAATTTAAATAGTGTTGTTTTTGTTCACATGTCAAGATATGCCTCTCTTGTCCTGCTAGACTTCCTGCATATTGAGCAGTTTTTGTTTTCTTTTTTCTAACCCAGGTAAACATCATCAGATGCACTATGTGAATGTTTTTACTCTAGAAACATAAATGTATGGGGTACTGAAGTTATTTTTTTCATAAAAAGCTCAGTTTTACGATATAAATTGCACCTGAAAGGTGTCTGACTGAAGACTGTGAAAGGTGACTGTGAATTATAACAATTTCAGGTTACTTTCTTCTTTGAACTTGATTTTTAAGCTTAGTTTCAAATCCATGTGTAGTTTTCTGATTCCTAATTGCAGGAGGAAACTGATTCCAGGAGGATGGCTATGTTTTTGGAAAAAGTTCTCCTACCAACGGCTAGTCCAACAAAGGAGCTACATCTGTTTCACTCAGTAGGCTATTTAACTATAAGCTTGGAGATCAAAGCTGGCCATTGAGGTAGGCTGACTATTTTTAACTGTCACTCTGGCAAGTAGAACTGTAGCTCTGCTTACCACAGATAGCCTGTGTGGCCTTTGCGGAAGAAGAAAGCACTGATAGACTGAGTTCAGCTAACAAAATAAGTCTGCAAACGTTCACATTTTTGATATAAATTTGTGTTTGTGGATAAGTAAAGAGTACCACAACTGAGTTTTGGCAGATGTATATTTTTAATGATAGCTTTTCTGGATTTTGGTGCATGTTCAAGTCTTTATTGCACAGCTTTAATTGGGACAATGCCTTTTTGTTTTTCTGCTTTTGTATGGCATTTAAAAGCATATGAGGGTTCAAGAGGAGGGCTTAGATAGTTTTGCTAAGAAACCTTCCTGATGGAATTTAAACTTTCTTGTTGTCATTTTGAAATGTGCATTCTTGCTATACTCCCTTTTTAAAGTTGTTTTCCTTGTTTGTAGTACAGTAAGAAGGAAATGGATTAGTAGTTTTAGTTAATAGCACATTCATATTCAGGTACCTTGACACTCCTATTTAACAGTAATAAATACGTTACTCAGTCTATGGTTCTGGATATTGTCAAAGTTACCATTCATGTACATCAGCAATTTACCTGACACATGCAATAAAGGCAGACTCTTCCTAGAGTCTTCATAGAAAGACCCTATACAGACCATAGTTGCACACCTTACAGAGTTCATATCACAGTTACATCTGGTGTGAATCAAGAACAAGTTTTTCTATTCCAGTAGGCTATAATGCTTCGTGTAGTTTGATAATAAATTATATAAGCTAAAATAATTAACCTATTGCCATCCCTGACATGATTTTACACATAAAAATGGCAGGCTCAAAATCTCAGTTTCTTTTACGTAGTTTTTTGCTGTTGCAAACATGACTGCAACAATAACAGCAAACAAACTCAGCTATACACAATAGTAGAACTGTTACTCCTGACAGCTCTTTTATAATTACAGTCTTGATTCAAGGTACCTAAAATTGGAATAAGAGCTAATGAGCAGTTGTCTTGGCAACAACAGTTGTTCCTTCTCTCATCCATTTGAGCTAAAATGCTAAGTGAAATTCATAGACTAGAATTCTGGTGTCTGGGACAAACACAAACATATTAAAAAGTAAATAGCCTTTGCCGGTTCTTCTGCTTTTTTCTGTAGGGATGGTTATCGGGCTTAAAATCTCATTGCTCAATCTACCAGATTTTAGTTCTTTACAGGAATATGTCGAGTGCATTAAGAAACACAGCCCTCTCTGTACTATAATTCATACCTATTGTGCTACTCTGTTTTACTTTATGACATAACTCTGCATCTTAATATCATTAAGATAAACAAAATAAAATCAACAAAGCCAGATTAAAGAGAAAAGCATTTAAGATATTTAAGATGAGGACATTAGAATAATCTGATTTGAAATGTATCTTACACAAAAGAAAGTGCTGCTCTAAAAGGATGTCTTCCCCTTAAAATGATAAATATCAGTGTTACCATAAACCTATGTATAACAGGTATGACTTGCTTTACCTTACATGTCAGACTAAAAACATTTTCATAGTCTGAAGTCATATCTAGGAAACTGTTGTAGGAGTGTTTTGTCAGTGAGAACTTTGAATAATTATGCTGTTTTCTTATATAATTGTATTGGTTTAGATTTCTAAGATCATTTTTCCTAGAAATGAGAGTGGGTAGCTGTTCAATTTGTTTGTTTGTGGCTTTCGGCTTTTCCCGGTTAGGGGTCACCACAGTGGAACTCTGGTCCGCTAATGATTGGCAGTAGAGTTTTACGTGCTGGCTTGCCTAATGCACAACCTTCAATGAAGGAACGCCCATTCACGCATGTCGCCACACAGAAGGTGCTCAAACTGAGAATCGAAAGGGCAACGTCTAACTGTGAGGCGACAACGCTACCCTAGCACCACCACCGCAGTAACAGTGGGTAGCTGTTCTGTATGGCAATATATTTGCTGTCAATACAGCTAACTAACTTTTGCTTACTGAAATAACTCAGTAATACATAAGGAGTTTTTAAATTAGTAATCAATTGTTTTGAAACAATTATATGTATTTCAGAACAAGTTAGGTTAAGGAAAAATATAAAGAAAGGTCTCTCTCCCTCAGTCTCTCTCTCACTCTCTCAACACAGGCAGAATAGACACAGATACACAAGGATGCTTAAGCGCACACACTCTCTCTTACACACACACACACACACACACACACACACACACACACACACACACACACACACACACACACACACACACACACACACACACACACACACACACACACAGACACACACACACACACACACACACACACACACACACACACACACACACACACACTCTCTCTCTCTCGCTCTCTCTTATAGTCAAAGCTGTGTGTACATAACAGTTTAATGGAAAGCATGGCATGTACAAGTCTACCTATGCTAGTTGCTTTGATGGAAAGCCAATACTGTTTTCTTGAGGTAAACATTTCAATTGTCAACTACATAAGCTAACTATGAATATCACTTCTTTTCACAAGGAAATTGTGAGCATATTTGGTTAAGTGACTTGTTCACAGTGTAATTGATGGTAAAATTGAAAGAATCAAACACTGAACAACACAAGCAGTTCAGAGCCCATAATTTATTCACAAGGTTTGTTGAGAACAGCCATATTGTAGTCCCCTGCCAAATTATCATTTCTTTTGTGAAGTTATTCAAGTCAGGCATTAGTCTCTTCATTTAAATATATGATAAATAAGAAGAAATTAAATAGAGTTTGTAGTTTATCTGCAACCAGAATATTAAAGGTGGTATTCTGAAAGGCTCAAGGTAGCATAGATGAAGACCTCTGCCTTCCCACAATGTTACTGGAAACCTAATTTTTAAGTCTGCCTCCTGGTATTACATTATACTGGGAGCAGTCTATATCCAGGATCTGCTGGATGTGATAACAGCATCTCCAGTCCTTATAAAGCATGTAATTTGATTCAAAAGCATTCCACACTATGGGGGAATCACAAACAGTTTCACCGATATGCCAGCACTATTACTGCTGGACTATGGATTCTCCCACTTATTTTGCCTGCAATACTACTGCTTACCTAAAGATGGAGATGTAACTACAACACAAAGGTCTACTGACAGCAATGGACACCAGGATTACTCTAAAAGTTTACCTTGACATTTAAAATCAATATAAATTTTTAAAGTATTGCTGCATAGCAGAGAGAGCTAATGTTATAAATGCAGGAGTAGATGTCTGCAGTTCCTTATTAACCTATGTTAGGTTAATGAAGTCTTTTAGGAATCAAATATAACATAAATGTTTGCTGGTAGCAAGCTACCCCAAATGTAAATCATTTAGGAATATGGACATTAGACATAACTGTAATAGGCACCCAGAAGTGTCAGAGAGTATTTCTCTATTTCGATGTCTGTCATTTTTAAAAGGAAACACAGCTCTGCATTTGCCTGGAAGTAATGATTTAAAATGCATATTGAAAAAAAATAATCATATATTAGAGATATCATTTTGAGATGAATAAAATGCATTTTATGCAACAACAACAAAAAATCATTGTGTGATTGCTTAACATCTACAAGTGTGTTATATTTTCTTTTCACTGGGGTTGCAAGGCCACTTATATTCCAAGGAAGATATCATATTAAGAATAAAAAAATGATATATAAAAGAAGACACAAGGGAAAACTTTGGTGTAAAATTATATAATGCATTTAAGTAATTCTCAGACTTTCATACAGGTATTATAAAGCTTTTCAAATGTATTTAACTTGTTGTGCCTTGGAATCAAAGAGTAAAAGTTTTAAAAACTACTACAGCAAGCACAATGAACTGCTCACAGGCAGAACAAGGATGAATATGTAGTTTTGCAAGCTACGCTTGAGATAAGTGATCAGAACATTAAATGTGATATTTTAATGAATTCTTTGACTGCAAAAGACTACAACTGGAAAATTAATATCGACAAATATCACTGTGCCTTCAAAAGGAGGGACAAGCAAAAAGTAATCTAAAAACCTTCTTTCAATGGGCAGCCCATATTTGACTAGCAGTATAAATGCTGCTTGGCCAGGCTGGGGAATATGGGCATGACTGGGTAACAACAGGTCACACATTCTGGCTGGACAAATGTGGCTAAGTCTGTCACATTAGTGATACCTAACAATGGGCAGGTGTTCACTTCTGGAGAAATACGGGAACAGTTGGCTGTAGTAGAGGGAGGAGCACCTCTGACTTGGAGACATTGACATGTATGGAAGCACTGATGTCTCTATCTACCAGGTAGCAATTGTGGAGTTCAGAAGCAACCTACCCGAGGAAGTGTTAGGAAGAGAGGGGTGATCCACCTAATCTAACAACTGGCCCACTTCGTGCCATGCAGCTCTCATCTATTATAAAGGGCTGGTAAGCCCCACAGGGAATGAACAGGCATTATGACTCTTGACCTAGTATGCCGAGGCCTTTAGTTAGAGTACAAATCATTGCAAGACACTTGCTCTACGTAGAAACAGACCTAGTTTATTCCCATGGAGCTTGGGGTTCAGTTCCTGTCATGCAGGAGGAGGAGGAGTGAATGGATCATTTGGGTGAAAGCAGAGGCATATTGTATATATGACAGGAACTCTACAAATTGCAGCATGCTACAGGCCACCCTCTCAAACTCAGGAACCCCACACAGCCTTCCTGAAGACACTGGAGGGTATAAATGTTTCTCCAAACACCATCATATTGGGTGACTTCAACTACCCGAATATAGACTGGGAACATTACTCAAGCCCTAACTTTCTAGCCCAACGGTTCCTGGAGTTCATAAATTCAAATGCCATGGAACAGCTAGTCACTGTTCCCATGAGAGGAGAAAATATACTAGATCTCATTATCACAAACATGGGGACAAAATGCTCCACACGAAGTATATCCCTCATTGGTGAGATCTGATCATAAACTAATCTCACTGGAAATCCACATCCCGCCCACCCCAAACAAAAGACCACAGTGAAGAACTTCTCTAAAGCAAACTTCACACTACTCAAGACTGGTTTGGTATCCTTCAAGGCCCCTGAGCCAGTGGAAACCACAACCCAAGCTGCGGAAGCCCTTACAAATGCCTTCTATGAACACCTCCAGGACTGCATGGATCAGGCAATCCCAAATAAAACCAAGACTGTTTCCACAAAGGGCAAACGTCCAGTCTGGTGGACCCCAGCCATTAACAAACTTTACAATAAGAGGAGAAAGTGATTACATGATAGAACAAAATCCATAAAAGGGAAGTCACCCCTGATCATTATTAGTAAAAAAATACGAGCACTCATAAAATCAACTAAGGCCAATTTTGAGAGAAAAATTGCCATGGATTCAAAGGACAATCATAAGGCCTTTTTCGGCTATGTTAGGAACCTGGGTGGAAACTCCCAGATATGCCCAGAATTAGTCCAAAATGATACAAAAATCACTGAACCCACAGACATTGCCAACATACTGGCAGACAGGTTCAGTGCAAACTTCACCCCCCTCTCCCCCCTAAAGGAGAGATAACTATCCCAGCAGAGTGTAGCCTCCCAGACATCTCAAATGCGCAGGTGAAAGCTGCTCTCTCTAAAGCTAAAAACACAGCATCAATGGGACTGGATGGTGTCCCCGGCTGTGTGCTACACGAGCTAAATGAGGAATTAAACCCGCACATAAAGCAGCTGTTTAATCTCAGCCTTATCACAGGATACATGCCTAAGGAGTGGTGTACGGCAACTGTGGTCCCACTCCAAAAAGGCGGTGCCTCTACGGACCCTGGTAATTACCACCCCATAAGCTTAACAAGTCTAGTCTGCAAAGCTATGGAGAGGATCATAATGGAGCTCATAAACAAAGATATAGGGGACTTGCAGACATTGGACCCGACCCAGTTTGACTTCGTCAAGGGCAGATCATGCCTTTTGAACTTGGTCAACTTCTTCGAAACAGTCACCAAGGCCATTGATGAGGGAAAGGCAGTCCATACAGCCTACCTTGACCTTGCAAAGGCTTTCGACACAATACCCCACTCGGGTATTGTAGAAAAACTTACCAGCTTAAATGTAAACCCATATGTCACAAGATGGGTTGCAAGCTGGCTTAAGGACAGAACCCACAGGGTTAGAGTTGCTGGCGCTATGTCAGACTCCAAGCCGGTCACAAGTGGTGTCCCACAGGGCTCGGTCCTTGGCCCCTATTGTTCGGCATCTACTTCTCAGAAGTACAGGCCAACATGGGAGGACTTTGGCTGACAAAGTTTGCAGACGACTGCAAACTGGGCGCCATAGTGGAAAGTGCATCGGACATGGATATCCTTCAGAAGGGACTCACGGAAACAGATAGCTGGTGCCAGAGCCATGGCCTGAAGTTAAACGCCAAAAAATGTGTAGTCATACCCTTCGGGAAAAACAAGGTAACCCCAAGCTACCATATAGGTGGCAATCCACTAATCACAGAAGAGGTTATCAGGGACCTGGGGACCCAGGTTGACAGTGGCCTTTCTTTTGACACTCACGTTGCTAAAGTGGTTAGAAAGACCTTCTACATTGCCCACCTGATCATGAAGGGATTCACATCCAGATCTAGTGAGGTCATAGTTCCCCTGTACTCTTCACTTATCAGACCAATGATAGAGTACAATGCCCCATTCGGGATGTATCTCACCCGACATCTGCAGCAATTGGAGAGACCCCAAAAGTTCCTCACCAAAAGGATAAAGGGACTCCAAAATCTGTCATATGCTGCCAGATTGAAGAAACTCCAGCTCTATTCAGTCACATGCCATCTTCTCAGAGGTGACATGTGCCTGACATACAAGGCCATGTCCAACTCGGAATTAATGGACATGCTCCACCTCAAAAAATCCAAATCCACCAAAACCACTAGAGCAAGTGACTTAAACCTTAGCATGGATATAAATAGGACGTGCTGGAGGGATAGATTTATCACTCAGAGACTCCCTATGCTGTGGAATAAAATCCCAGTCCATGTGAGGCAGAGCACCTCGCTGGCTCTGTTCAAGAGAAATCTTGACCTGTGGATGGGAGATTGTAGGTTTACCCCGGGAATCATCTCTGTGTCACTGCTGGACAGAGGCACAACAAACTAATGGGCACAGTATTTTTTCATATAAGGGGTGGCGTAAGCCACAAAACTTTGGGCTAGGCTTATAAATGCCTTAGGGCAGCTAGCCTAGTATAAACCTATGAACCTATGAACCTATAAGTCAAGCAGATAGGGAGAAAGTACTTATAACAGAACTGAGAAGCTTTCATTACAAAAAATACAAGTGAAATAAATAGGATATTAATGCAGTGTTATTATGAGCGATAGAGTTGTCTAACAGACTGTCTCCATCACTTGAGCAGCAAGGCCTTGATATATAAAAGAAAACAGTACACTGTCTACATGGGATACAAACAACATGGTGGTGTCTATCACCATAGCTACAACTTCATTCTGATTTGTTGCAGTCATGAGATGCTGTTTGTTCCTGCTGAACTCATTACTTCTCTGGAAATAACTGTATGAGTAAATGATATAAGGAAATTATATCATTATTGAAACATTTCTTAATAATAAGCAACCTCTGTTTGCTAGACAAACTCTTTTTAAAGGCAATATGGTTAGTTTAGCCAGTTTCCCTGAGCATAGATTATGGTACTGAGAAGTAGTGCTATGACTCATCCAGAAATACTGCATCCTTCCATTAATATACTCAGTGTGTGATCCAATTCATTTACTGTCTCATTCTCTATTTATATGTATATTAGTGCTGCAAAGTTAAAAAAAGAGTTCTAATAGAACCATGCTACCTGTTGTCATCATTAGAAATGAGAATACAAGGGGAATCTGTTGTTCAGTAAGTCAGGTAGTCTATGACTGAGCTGCTCATTCAGAATATAACACTAAGAGATGCTGTCAGTGAGATGTTGCTGCTTGTGTTCATATGCTTGTTATACATTTCAGAAAACAAACATTCGATGTTTACCATATGCTTTATTCATGATGAATATGATGGATGTCTACACACAATATAAAATATATTAAAACATTACTGATATGAACAAAAATACCTCTCACACTCTTAGCCCAAAAATTCTGGACAAAGCCAAAAATAATTGGGTGACAATGGACCAAGATCAGGGTTAGTTCTAAAATGTTGCTCTTGGAAACTTAGAAAGTTGCTAGTCTAACATCATTTGCATTAGCATTAGCATGTACTTTTTGAAAGTTTTGAAGTCTGAAACTAATTTGTCTGTCATTATTTAGTGACTGCAGTCCTCAATGGTATGCCAAAAAAAACACAAACTTTATAATAACTAATCTAATATAGGCACAAAATCTACAAACTATAACATGAAATAAACATTCAACATCCATTCGTATAAGCTATATTATACCACACTGCTATTGACAACAAATCTTTCACTGATGCAGTGATGCAGTAAGATTGTTACCCTTGTCCGTTCTGGGCAGTAAATCCCACTCCATGTGTATAATATTCCCTCATCATACAACCTTGAACTTCAAATGTTCAAAACTCATATGGCCGACACCATATGAGCAAACATTTGAAAGGCCGACAAATGATAGCTGAGATCCCGCTACAGTGCAGGACTGGAAGATTCCCCTTTCCTGCACTGTAGTGCTATCTCAGAGTGAAAATATTTAAGTAGCGGGGGGTGTGGGGGTGCAGGGGGGTTTGCCCCTCTGCATAACTCAATTTATCTGTGTTTATAGGTAGGTAAATGGTACTATTTCAGGATGTCGGTCTTTTGGAATGTCGATCATATGGTATCGGCCATATGAAAGTTGGCATTCTGAATGGTCGACATTCTGAAGTAGACCTATATATATATATATATATATATATATATATATATATATATATATATATATATATATATACATGGGTCCCCTTTGAAATATCGACTTACCAGAACATCAAAGTTCAAAACAGTGAGACCACAACTATGAAACTCTGGAAAGCCGAACCTCCCAGAACGTCGCAATTTAACTCTGGGTAAATCACCACTGGGCCACCATGGTAACCTTTGCCCTGTTCTCCAGTGTAGCGCAATCTTGGAGTTGATATATTTAGTTAGCAGGGGTGTGGTGGGGGTGAGGCCCCCACGGTGGCCCAGTGGCGATCTTCCCAGAGTTAAATTGCGACATTCAGGGAGATCGGCTTTCTGAAGTTTCAGTGCTGTGGTCTTGCTGTTTTGATGTCAACATTCTGGCAAGTTGACATTTCAAAGTAGACATATATATATATATATATACATATATATATATATATATATATATATATATATATATATACATATATATATATATATATATATATATATATATATATACATGGTTTACTATCATATGTTCGAAGCGAACTCCGTCGACTGCACTTTTGTCGAACACAGAAGTTCGAAAACAGTAATATCACACACCAAAAGCCAACATAGGAACAGGTTTTAACATGGGTCGAGATAGGGGAGAGGTTTGTAGTTCGGCAATAACACTGAACACCTATCTCGACCCATGTTAAAACTGTTCCCAGGTTGGCTTTTGGTGTTTGATATTACCGTTTTCGAACGTCCGTGTTCGACAAAAGTGCAGTCGACGGAGTTCGCTTCAAACATATGATAGTAAACCATATACATATATATATATATATATATATATATATATATATATATATATATGTGTGTGTGTGTGTGTGTGTGTGTGTGTGTGTATGTGTGTGTGTGTGTGTGTGCACACACACATGTATATAAATATTTACGTATGGGTTCCCTCCTAATGACGGAGTGTGGGTTTTGTCGACAGCTGTTTAGTCAACCATTTATAATGAGCTTAGCAGCTGGTGGACAGTGTTCAAGATCACACATTTCCTGGGGTTGGGGAATATGCCCTTACCTTGTGTTTGTGCAGTCTTGGAGTTAGTATATATAATTAGTAGGAGGTGTGGGGCGCACGCAATGATTTTCTTTTCTTTTTTTTTTTTTTTTTTGAAGTTAAAGTTTGCTTGTGCCAAGGCTGTTTCTCCACACATGTTAACTATGGCATTTTCAATGTTATTGCTTCAGTGTTTTGCTTGTCAACATTGGTGTATTCAATGTATAGTAAGACAACCATATGTACATATATATAATTGTCTTATCATTTTACAAAGTGACACATGAGCAAAAGCAAAAAAGAGTGATCTTTTTTAGATTGAATCTAAAAAGACTGATCCAGGGACAAAAGAGTAAATAACAATATTTTTACAGTGAGTCCCCACTGCACAACCTTTACAAAACCAACATACACATAAATATTTTTTACAGGGAGTCCCCTCTGTCTGCACACCCTTTACAAAAACACACACATACACATACAAACGTACACGTCAAGTAAGAAAACATGAAATGTAATTAATAAAAACAGAAATATTAAAACAAACAGAAAGAAACAGAAACAACCTGTTATAACTTAACTGGATTGACAAGACCATAATACGGTTTGGCACAAATAACCAAGACATGCACTAATGACTACCAAATTATGCAGTTGCCATATATGGCAACTCCTGATGTAGAACAACTATTATCTGCAGTGGTAGCCCAAATAGGCCACATGCTGTATAGCGATTATGGCACATATATATGGTAGTTCAGACCACAGATTTATGTCTAGCCATTTTGAGGTCACCACTGGCTCAATGTTATAACAACACATTATGAATGAGTCCGAATACAAATAGTTTCATAGTTTCATTAACACAGACTACGCAAAAGACCCAAGAGTCCAATAGCTACCTAGCCACTACACTTTAATTTTCTCTGTCTGTAAAGGACTGATGAGCCAGAGCTGGATGAGTTGACAGTTACCCATTCATTTGTTGATGTTATATTTGAAGAGAATGAGCAGCATATTTGGTATCATGTCAGGTTAGAGCTTATTCCAAAGGTCGGGTATCAACTGGAAGAATTTGGGAGAGTTACCTAACCCATGAATAGGCCTTGTTTTTATTGCATGCAGTTTTAGGTCTCTAGAACTGGTACAAAAAGCATGAGGTCAAGCAGGACAATCTTATTTGCAGTACTATAGATGAGGCAGAGATCACCACAAATGAGTCTATAAGAGACAGACTAGATTGCCAGAGCTTACATATTCTCTGCGTAGCCTAGGGACCTCATACATGAGATACTGATTTGGTAAGTAAAGATTGCAGTTTCCTAGGTAGAATGCATATGTGGACAGTTATATGCCAAAGTGGAAATTACTTTCTAATGCAAGCCTGGAAAGGGAGGAATTGAGTGGGACAATAGCATCATGAACCTGAAGGACATGCCTTTAGTAATTAGTTAAGATTTCTTAATGACATTTGATATGTGATTGTTGAAGAAGTTCATTGTCCATGAATTTGGCCACATCTCTATAAATGGTGGATGAAATTTATGTGGTAGATGCAGCTGATTTCTTGTTTTCCAAAGTTTATAATACAAACTTTTTGTGTTAAGCTTTACTCCATGGTGCTGACACTCCAAATGTCTTTTTGAAGAATATGGGCACCATCTAAACTGATGATGGCATTCCCAAATTTGCAGCCATCAGCAGACTTGGTGAGCCAGAGACCCTTGAAATCAGCTTTGACATCACTGAAGTATATACTGATGAAAAACAGTCCTAGAACAGGGGACAAGGTATAATGCACACAGTCATCACATAGGCTGCTAATATCGTCATACAATAAATACATTACTTCACAACTAATAACAGCATCTTCCACAAAGATTAAAATCTAACTTTTATTAAAAATGTTAAAGCAATAAACCAACCTGTCAGCTATTACTTGTCCAGGTTATAAAAACTAAGCAAACCTGCAAGCATTAAATAGACCTTTAGCCACTGAAAGATATCCAGTCAATCATTTTATATCATATTATATCATTTTATAAACATTTACCCATTGCGATTTGATTAGCTTAAAATTAAAAAGTACATAATTATTTCATTAATAAAAACCCTGGGTTGTAGGGTCTCATAAATAAAAATACTAAGCTTCTCCTTTATAGAAGGTCAGAAATATCAAATTATATCTCAACATTTTAACAATGATATATGATAAAACTGTTCAAAATGCTAGAATTACAATTATGCTTCAATTTAAAATGTTCTACTACATGACTAGTAAGGAAGGCTTTCTTGATATCTAATATCCCTTTGTTTTCTAAGATATACTGGCTATTTAGTATGTCCTATGCAATATAAATTACATGGGCAGTTAAGAGCATAAATTGTTTCTTAAAGACAGCACTTAGGGATATCACTTATTCTACATAAATGATCATTTATAAGATGTCCCTCTGTAATGTCCTTGTAACTACAAATGGAACAGGCTTTGCAAGATTTCAAGCTTAATGAAATGAATATTGTATTGTGCACCAATCTATCCAGTGAACTAGAGAATTTTGATAAAGATCTTAATTTTTACAATGTTATTCAAGACATCATCACTCATGAAGTTTAACTGATCAAGAAATATTATTTCAAATCAAGATTAATTTTCCAAAACCAAAACCTTAAAAAATGGTCTGTAAGATTATTAATATTAATGCTAAGCTGCTAGTGGGATCTGAAAGAAATAATTAATTTTATTGGAGGTTTACATGTCAAAATGTTACAAGTCTCAACTTAGGCATCTGAAATTCTCCATAAAAGAGCTGCAGAGAACACACCATTATACTGAAAGAAAAGGTAACTTAAGCCCAATCTTGCAGCATGGCAGTGCCAAAAGAAGGACATATTTTGAGGAAGATTTTCCACTAGCTCAGAAGCAGTAACGTCCAAAGGTAGCAAGTGCAATATTAGCCTTCCTAGGTTGCCCAGGGTGAAATCGTATGCCAAATGTACAATTGCTACAAGTCTCCTCCAAGAAGTCCTGAGTAAAGATAATAATAATAAAAATAATAATAATAATAATAATAATAATAATAATAATAATAATAATAATAATAATAATAATAATAATGATGAGAGGTGATAGGCATGTGAACAATTGTGTGATTACACAGTAGGACTCCACTTCAGATCTTTGAATCTTAATATGGCAATAAGCAGTTGTCATATCTCTATCTCTATCTACTCATATCTCTATATCATATCTCTACATCTATAATTATATAGTAAGAAACAAGAGATGAATGTCAAAATAAAAAAAATTAGTTTCCTCTGCTGAATAATCTACTTTTATTTTATAACTACAAAGTTCATTGAACTTTCTATAAAAGCAAGTAAATCACATACACCCACTCTTTGTTGAAGGCTTTAGATTACAGAAACACCAAAGGAAAAGAAGACTGGTATTGCATAGCAGCCTCTCCAGTAGTAAATAGTAAAAATAAAACAACCTCAGACATCCGCAACATACCGCAACTTTTGTCATAAATGCTAAGTACCATCTTAAAATGATGGTATTAAAAGAAATAAATTTACAAGTGAAAGGTCTTAAAGTTCAATTTTGTAAACAGGGAACAAACCTGGAAAAATGATACAAAGCCATTACCTCTAATGATATCATGACTTTTGCAAATTAATTAACATTCCAAAGTGTCATTGACTAAAAGGATGTTCCAGCAGGATATTAAGCCTGTAATAACCCGCAACAGATTGTTCACTGCAATACATCCCTATTAAAAAAATCTTACTTTTCAAATGACTTGCAAAGGAGCCATCAGTATATGCTCCCAATGCCTTGCACATTAAGCTGAGTACAAAAACAGCAACAGTGAATATTTGTTTTCACTGTTCTTAATAATTTAAAAAATGTCTTATTAATTTTACACCTTATGCACAGTAATATGAAAAAAAAAATCTTTGGAGCAACTGCCAAGACATCATGCTGTGCATCTGAAACGCATTTACCTGTGGCCATCTCCAGGCATCCACCACCAAAATAATCTAAATACAAAATAATCTGTTTTACACATAATAGTATATAATTCATGGAGGAGATTAAAAAGAAAAATGTATTTCTTCTTTTATCAACTTACTCATGCTGAAAAAAAAAACTCACAGCTTTTCCCGTAATATACCATAATCTCTATAATTCATAGCATAGGGATCTCTGCCATAGTGAGATTTATTCCTTCTTGGCCCAAGTGTTCAGTCAATATGGCTTCCTCTGTGAGACCAAACCTGGAAAATCAGGAGTAAATCCCACCCCAGTCACGGATCATTGGAAGCAATGCCACAATGTATGATGGCTTAAGGAAGGAAGGATGCTAAAAATTAATCATATTCACTGGGTACTTGGAGACAGTGCACAAAGCAACAACTTGAAAAAAAAGTTTAAGCTGCTCAAGGTAAATTAGCAAATAGCAGCATTGTTGTAGCTATAGTACTTTTGACCCTATAGTTAAATATATTATGTGCAGTAGGGGCATATATTACTTTGATATTGATACTTCATTGTCATTGTAAACCTGCATGTTATATGGTTACTTCATAGGCATTAGGTATATGAGCTATGTGCCCAGTGCAGAAACTTGATAAGAGTGCCAATACATTTATGTACAAATTAAGCGTCTATTTTTGATTCACTTCAGTGATATAATCTACAATGGGACTGTACATTCCATTCAGTTTCTGTTTTCATTTTTGACAATATTTTGGGAGAATTGTTATTTTCTGGTGAGTTCATGTGTCTACTCATGCTTTCACTGGTGTTTTAAAATGTGTTTGATTTTCTGTGAAAACATGATTCTTTTATCTGAAAAAGATGTTTGTATGTTGTTCAAAATTACTGATTGGACTGAAGGGTTAATATTGATGCTTGCTAATAATAGTTATCACGCTTTCAGTGTGAAATCAGTTGCTTTATGTCTTACAGATATAAATAGACTGCAGTAGTTTATTGAGCTCCTCTCCAGAACAAAAGGACACGAAAGCTCAGCAACTTGAAAATTAAACTCTCCAAATCTTTTATTTCTCCAGATACCTTTAATAAAAACACCCCACACCAAAATAGCATATGACGACCTTTATTGAATAACAAACTTGATTACCATTTATTGAACATATTTTAATCACATTTCAATTAATGCCATATAACATTTATTAATTTCAACATTAACATAACTTCATGTAACACCAGGGCAGCGTGGCCTACTCACCCTGCTCGAAGTAAGCAGTGTTGCCCTAACCGTTCACTTAAGTATCAGAAGCAACATACCCCTGTTCACTTCTGTAGTCAACCAATCACTCCCAAATTCAACCCAACATCAGACTGGGGTACAGAAGAGGGCAAGACTGCCCCTCTTCTCTGCCTACCAACCAACCCCCTGTATAAAATTAGTGAATCCACTCTAAATAAAAAAGGGGAGGGAAGAGAGGGCTGCAGGTTTACACCAAAAACTAATCTCCCCATTCAGCTACACTCTTATAAATGCCCAAAACCACACCCTATGCTTACCTCACCTCTTCCCCAGCCTTCTTCCCTCCAAATTAACCCTTTCTTAACCTTACCTACTCAAACTCCATACTTTATAACAATCCCCCCACTAAATCTCTTTAATTATATTAATGCTCCCTTTCTACCCTAACATCCATTACCTTGGCTACTTGAAGTGGTTCTGGACAAATTAGTTTGTGCCCAAACTGCATTTGTCCAGATCCCTTTAATAAAAACACCACACACTGAAACAGCATATTATGACCTTTATTGAATGACAAACTTGATTACCATTTATTGAACACATTCTTAATCACAATTCAATTTATGCCATTTAAAGTTAATTTCAACATTAACATAACTTCATGTAACAGTTAACCAGGGCAGCATAGCTCACTCACCCCACCCAAAGTAAGCAGCGTTGCCCTAACTGCTCACTTACCATTACTTATCAGAAGCAGTGTAACCCTGCTCACTTCTGTAGTCAACCAATCACTTCCAGATTCAACCCAACACCAGTGGGGGAACAGAAGAGGGCAAGCCGCCCCCTCTTCTCTGCCCACTAGCCTACCAAAGGCTGTTCTTCCTCCCCTATTCTAACCTTTTAACCAAACCGTCCAAAAATAAAGACAAATGTACATCAAACAAATCCAACCCTAAATCAATTAAATGACCTCCATCCTGCTGAAACCACATCGGGTCCCTATCATCAAAATCCCTATGTTCTGTGGTACAAATACCCTGTGTATCCAAATGCCTTACTAATCTAAAATTTACAATTTGCCTAGCCTGCTTCCCATAAAGGTATTAACATTCTGCCAAACTAGTCATGGCACAATTTCCGACCACACAATAACCATACCTGGATATCTCTTCTGCATAGCCATTAAGTCCTGCTGCACCTGAAACTCAGCTGACACCTAGGAATAACATTTAAATCATTACCTGCTAGATGAGCTACCAGTCCTTGTGACATCCCAATCTGTAACTGAATTTTCTCGAACTTCACTGCCAATTGATGGCTTCTGAGGGCTGTGATACCATGCCACCAAACTTTCCACACTTGCCAATGTAACCCCAGTTCACCACCATCCGGTCTAATAACTGCCTGTTTCACCACCCAATAAATGAAAGAATGACCAGAAATGACAATCTCTTTCCCTAAAAAAAAAAATACTGCACATTAATACAATATCAACTCAGCAACCTATCTAAGACAGAAAAGTTTGAGAAGACCACCGGGCCACCTTCTTTATAACCTCTGTAGACCAACCATTTCTTAACAAGTCAGAAGCCCTCCCAATTCAAAATGAATGAGTAGAAAATCCTTCACTCTGAAAGCCCAAACACTAAAATGCCTTCCTCATCACACCAATAAACTGGTTGGCTGTTACCAACCCACCCCCTTTTGAACAAAAACATAGTTCCTGCGGACTCCCACTATGGGAAAGCTATAAGCTTCTGATCCACCCCACTTGGCACAACAACTCATTCACATCCTTCTCCAAAACAATTTGGATCCACTTACCCAATAGATCCATTCTGAATCTATGCAACCATACCCCACTGCCATGGGAAAAATAACCATGTCTTGTGTCAAAGGAAAACAACTTCAAAAAGATCAACACACAGCAGGTTCAGGTTAAGGCACTTTAATCTTGCAGCAAGGAGACAAAAACATGCTAATACAGAGTTTGTCTAACTAGAATCAGGAAGTGAAGCTATTCTTATACATTTCTTACAAGACATTGCCTACCAAGCTGATGTAACAAATCACAAGTTCTTTCAATATTATTTCATAGCAGCTGTTTGTCCATGATTTTCTGCTGGCACATCAAGTTTACAACAAAAACTTCCTAAGAAAAACAACATGGCCTTGATGACCACCGGTCAGATACAACTTCTCACTATGCAATGTTACCATTCAAGGTACTATGGCTAATTTGAGCACAAGGCAAGTACAGATTATAGTTCATTTCTTCAAGCAGTCTTTGTTCGATGTATCTTTCTTTTCTGCAGCTGTGCATGTTCTCATAACACGAACAGAGCTGATTGTTCAAGTTCAATAACATTATAGAAAACAGTATTGTTCTATTCATTCATTTTCCTGACCTAGCAGATAATCACCTGCTTCTTAGTAAATTCCAAAAGGCATAAACATGAATTTTGATGTGCTATCAAATACTAGGTCAGAGAGCATCTTGCAATTTCAGAAAGCATACTGCAGTTTGAAAAGCATCTTGTAATTTCATACAGAATTAAGCTGTACATAAAATAGAATGAAATGTGTTAACCCTTTTAGCTTCTAATAAGCACTGAACATATACATTAATACATATTTTTCTAACATTTCCCCCCTGTTAATACTTTTTATTCTATTTTCAAAAGCATAAACAGTTGCGTCTTCTCCTAACCTCTTTCTGTTCAGAATTTGCAGTTAAGAGAGTCATTTAGTTTAAACTTATGAAAGTGTTTCATTTTTCAACAGTTCTTCAATTTCAGTACTTTGATACAAAGTCTTGGAAACTGACATGTCTATAAAATCTTTGATTAATCTTTTCATGCAGGGAATACCACAACAAACACACACTCCTAATAGGAATAATCTCACACAATGGCAATCAGGATGTTCATTAAGATGCTACCCCACCCCCCAAACAAATTCTGGAAAAAATCCATCAGTGGGTTTGGGCCTGGTTTGGTCATGGCCGACACTTGCTGAATCACCTCAAGATGGTCATTTATCTCATGCTGGTTGTCAGGAATATACGAACAGCACTCCTCTTTTATTAAAGCGCACGTACCACCTTTCGCCACTAGGGTGAAGTCGAGAGCCATGCAGTTTTGAAGCACCACAGTTCTCATAGTGTTCAGTTCATCAGTCACTAATTTGTGAGCAGAAAAAGTTGCATTGCTCATTACTTTGAGAAGTTTGGACAAGTTTCTCAGCTCCCGAGTTTCACCATATGCAGGGGTTATACCTGCCCACGATATAATAGTATCACTCAAGTCCATGCGTGTCAGTTTATCTTTGTTTGTCACAGAGTTATGATTTCTCCAGCCTGCTTTGATTCGTCCTATTGGATTCTCAGGTCTCTTGATTGGATTTCCAGGTTTCTTGGTGACCTCTCTGACATTTCAAATTTTCCCCTGAGGCAAAACTGCAGTGTGTCATATGGCCGGAACCAGGTAATCCAAAAAACAACTGCCAGACCAATTCTCGGGTAACCATTTGTATGCCTTTTTCCCACACACAAAATAACAATTCTCTACTTTAGTATTAATATATACTTGCCCTGCATGAAACATTTTCTTATTAATGATAGATAGTTGTTTAAAAAGAACAGGATTACGTTGTACTTCATCAACCGTTTTGTGCATTAATTCAAAATATGAGTCATAGTTTGTATCACAAGTATAACCTGCATTATTAGCTTTGATATAACATTTGTAAGAAACAGTCACATTACAATTGCTCCAACCCACCTGAGCAGTATCATTTTTGTAAAAACATACAATTCCCTTCTGTGTAACGGGCAGGTACAATGGTATTTTGTCTTGTGATTTCACAGTTGTAGTATCAAAAATCAAATTTTCCCAGGTCTCGTTGACCCCTAGGGGGACAGCAGTCATTAATAATCCCCTGTATGCTGTTGGTATAGCTGTGCAAAGCCAGCAATTTGAAACATTAAAAGTTTCAGCATACACATATTTAATTGCTTGGTAAGTGTTAAAGTTTGGATGCCAGTCTATGAGTAATGCATCTCGTTTATTCAGTTCAGCTCATGCAGCTGGAAAAAGGAAAGGCCACAGCAAAAAGATTAATGTTATCAGTATGGTTAACAGAGTGATCATGCAATACTTTTGAGGTTGTTCTGTATTTCTATTTGCTCCGTATCTGGTCATTTTGTTCTTGTTTAACAGTACCAAGTTTTTTGTCCAGTTCAAAGTTTTTAACCAATTTACAGTGTGTCAGATGAATCCAGGACACTCGCTCTGCGATCTTGACTGCAGTGGGTGTTGACAGTAGCACTTGGTACGGCCCTTCCCACTTTGGTGAGGTCCCGTTCTTCCTCTTGATGACTTTCACCCAGACCCACGTGCCTGGGACTACTGCTGCTTCCGACAGTCTGGTTTGTTCTTTATCTGAAACAGAATTTAACTGCAAAAGTTGTTTATTACTTAAAAGTCGTCTCATATATTCTGCAAGTGAACTGTCGGCCTCCTGGTCTGCAGGCATGAGAGGTTTCCATTGAGGTATATAGTATGCCCTCCCAAATAATTTTTCAAAAGGAGTTAACCCCTTTGCATTCGGAACAGTTCTCATGCTCAACAATGCCAGAGGCAGGCAGTGCACCCAGTTCTTTTGTGTCTCACTAATTAGTTTCCTAAGTTTGTTTTTCAAAATTCCATTATGCCTCTCTACTAATCCTGTGGATTGTGGGTGGTATGCATAATGGTTCTTTAAGGAAATTCCGAAATATTGGCTCAACTGTTGTATAGTTTGATTTACAAAGTATGTGCCATTGTCACTGTAGATCTTCTCTGGTATGCCAAATCTAGGAATAATTTCTTTAACAAGGACTTTTGCAACAGTAACTGCATCTGGATTTTTGGTCAGAAAAGCTTCCACCCATTTGGAAAACATATCTATAATGACAAGACAATACTTCTTATTTTCGCATTTGTTTAGTTCTATGAAATCCATACAGATAGTATGGAACGGGTATGGTGGTGTTGGTAAACTCCCTTGCTTAGGCTTCAATGCCCCTTGTGTTTGATGCTTGTTACAAACATGGCATGCTGCACAAAATTTTTTTGTGTAGTTTGTAAATCCATATGCTGTGAACACTCGGTTCAATAACTGTACCATCCCCCCTGTTGAGACATGGCACTGCCCATGGCTCAACAAAGCTGCATATCTAAACAAATTAGACGGCAAAATCAGTTTTCCTTCTTTGGAGATGTACAGCCCTTTCTCAAGAATTGCTCCTCTTTTTATCCATTTCTGTTTTTCTATTTTTGTAGTAAGTGTATGCATTGTTTTCAACATTTCTAAATCTAAAATCTCAGAAGGTTGTAATTCCTCACTCAAAAGAAATACTTCTGAAGCTGAAGCTGCCTGCTTTGCAGCTGCATCAGCTCTTGAATTACCTTTTGAAATCCCATCCTGTTGCCTGGTCTGAGCTACACATTTACAAATAGCTACTTTCTGAGGTAACTGAATGGATTCTAACAAATCTAAAATAAATTGCGCATGATTAATTGGTTTACCAGTAGATGTTATCATTCCTCTATTTTTCCACTGTTGCGCAAAAAAAAACATGTACAGTAGAAAAGGCGTACTGGCTGTCAGTAAAAATGTTCACACATTTACCCTTTGCCAAGGTACATGCCCTTGTCAAGGCAATCAATTCTGCTGCTTGTGCAGATAAGTTGTGTGGTAAAGACTTTGCTTCTAAAATCTCAGTATCAGAAACTACTGCATACCCCACTAGGTTCTGTCCTGTAGGACCCCTGCTGCATGAGCCGTCCATGTAATATGTCACCTCGGCATCATCCAAGGGAACATCCATTAAATCTTTTCTAGGCAGTGTTTTTTGCTCAATCTCCTGCAGGCAGCTGTGTGGTGTGCCATCCGCAGGGGTCGGGAGCAAGGTAGACGGATTTAAAGTTGTACATCATTCAATTGTCATATGAGGTTGGCTCAAGAGTATAGTCATACAGGAAAGATGTCTAGCAGGAGAAAGATATGCTACTTTTTCTTGCAGTAAAATAATCGCGACTGCATGAGGCACTCTCAATGTGAGAGGGTGTAACAACACTACTGAGGCCGAAGCCTGTACTGCCATTGCAGCTGCAACTACTGCTTGTACACAATGGGGCAGAGATCGTGCCACTGGGTCCAGCTGTGATGAATAGTATGCTATGGGGCGTTGCTTATCCCCATGTTGCTGTGTTAACACTGATGTCATATAACCTTGCTTACAATCTACAGTTTGGAAAAAACGTTTATAATAGTTTGGTAATCCTAAAACTAATGAGGATGCTATCAATTGTTTTAGTTTGCAGAAAGCTGATTCTGCTTCTGGTGTCCATTGTAATAAATCTTGTGCTGCCATAGGCTTCTTGTATATCAAGTTGGTCAGTGGAGCAGACTCCAAGGCATAGTTTGGAATCCAACTCCGACAGAAATTAGTCGTGTCCAGGAAGGACATCGTTTCCTTCTTGGTAGTCGGTTTGGGTGCTTGTAAAATTGCGATTTTCCTATCTTCATCTAATGTTCTGCCTTCTTTGGATATTACATATCCCAGGTATTTAACCTGCTTTTTCCAAAGTTACAATTTATTTTTGTTTACTTTATGTCCTTGAGTGGCTAGAAATTGTAGTAATGCTATGGTATCTTCTCTGCATTCTTGCTGGGTGGGGGCTGCCAGCAGGATGTCGTCTACATAAAGTAAAATTTGGATACCTCTTAGTGGGCTAAATCCAGCCAAGTTGCTTGCCATCTCTTGTGTGAATATTGTTGGACTTTCACAATACCCCTGTGGTAGTCGCGTGTATGTATGCCTTTTCCCCTGAAATGTGAATGCAAACCAATGTTGGCTGTCAGGGTGTATCAGTATTGAAAAAAACACATTGCTAATATCTACCACAGAAAAATACTTCTGTGGAGGCTTCAAATCATTCAATAGGGTGTGTGGATCTGGCACCGTAGGGGCTCTAGATATTACTGCGTCATTTACAGCTTGTAAATCTTGGACCATGCGCCATTCTCCATTTGCTTTCGTGACAGGAAATAAGGGTGTGTTACATGGTGAATTGGGAGATTCTACCAGTACTCCTTCCTTAAGCAAAGCTGCTATTATAGGTTTGATTCCTACTTCTGCTTCTTTCCTTAACGGATACTGTCTCTTTTTAGGTCTAAATGCTGATTTTGGCGTAATAGTAACTGCTCCTGCTGTACAAATTTGTCCTACATCTGACTTTCCTGTTGACCAGAGAGTTTCTGGTATGCTCCGTAAGGCATTTTCTTCCTCTTCTAGTAAGAGTGCTAATCAGCTGTCCTCGCTAGACTGCAAGTGTACAGCTGGGTGTGTATGTGTTATCCAATTTAATTTCTGCTTCTGTACTCCCCGTTCTGACAATTCTAGCTCTGTCTGTTTTTCCCACTTTGTGACTTTTTTCCCTAGGTCTGCCCATTTCACATTCTTGTCCTTAGTTAAACTAGCATGTGGTAATCGATTAGATTTATGGAGTGCAAAAAATTCTTGGGGCAACGAACAGCTAACTACACTGTTCCCTTCTGTGTCCCAGTACAGATTATGTAATACCAATCTGTTTGCATGGTTTTTGAACAGTTCTTGCTCATATTCCTTATCAGGTCCTGGTGTGCTACAATAATACAGAATACAGTGCAACAAATGCTGTTTATCAGTGTCAAGGGGGGGACTTATTGATGGCTACGTTCATCAGTTCTTCGGTTACTGCCCCTGGACCAGTCGTGACTAAGTCCTGGCTGTACCAATAAAATGTTTCACCCTCCGGTCACACCACAAAAGTATCCATTTGTCACTGTGCTTCCATACCCTGCATAGTCGGAACTACTGCTATGACAAATATCTGCATAGGATCTCTGCCCAAAAGGTTTACTGGGCATTTTGCAGAAACAACAATTTTGCTTTTCTGGGTCATCCTTGAAACAGGGTCAGTTATGGGAGAGTGGCTCCCGATACAGCTGTCCATTAGCTGCTTTCACTAATATATAATCGGTTTACTATCAAAATTTTGAACCGCACTCCGTCGACTGTACTATCGGCGAACACGGAAGTTTGAAAACGGGAATGTCAAAGTAAAAAAAAAATCTAGGAATGGGTTTTAACATGGGTCGAGGTAGGTGAGATGTTTGTAATTCTGAATAATACTAAACACCTACCTCAACCCATGTTAAAACCCATTCCTAGATTGTTTTTTTTGACTTCCCATTTTCGAAATTCCGTGTTAAACGATAGTACAGTCGATGGAGTGCGGTTTGAAATTTTGATATTAAACCTATAATCAAGTGATTCTGAATTTTCTGGTAGTTTGGAAGGATGTATCAGGGTCTGTGAAGCCCATGAGTCACACAGGAATTTAACTTCCCTCCCCACTACCAGAAGTGTAACTTCCCGTTTTGTGTCTGCTAAATAGAGCTCTAGGCTCAATAATGCTAAGTCTAAAATTTCACTATCTTCACCATCTGCGATTTCTTGCACTTCCTCTATTTCTTCTATCACATCCTCTACTCCCTCTATCATATTTGCATTTGCCTTTTCTCGGTTACTCCCTTCTAGTGATTCTTGACTATCATATAGTCATTCCTCACCCTCCTTATCTTCCATGGCTACCTTCTTATTTTGCTTGCAATCCTTTGCTAAATGTCCCTTTTTTCCGCACTTAAAACATTCACCCCTTTTCTTTCTCTCTTCAAACTCTTCTGATCGTTTATCAGATTGTTTGTTCCCCTGGGCATTTTTCTTGCCCTTTTTTCCGAACTGTACTACATAAACTTCTGCTCCATCTTCTACAGAAAATACTTGGGCTTTCTTTTTCTTTTTATTGTTAAAATGCTTTTCGGCATGTCTAGCATATTCAAGTAGTGACTGTAATCTACTTGTACGATGGTCTACCATGTGCTTTGTAATAAAGCTGCTTATAGGCAAAATACTACCTTTCAAAAATGCATTCTTTAGCTGCTGCTCATACGGGGAATCATGTGTTTGGTGTTCAGGTACCTGCATTCCACAATGGTTATTAAAACACTCTAATAATCTAGCATAATATCTGTCAACAGTTTCACCTTCCTGTTGGATGCATTGATTAATGCAAGTCCAGTCGGCCCTAGGCTTCCACTTCTCAGAGATTTGGTCTGTTAGACCTTTCACTCTGTTATCCAGTTCTGCGTTGCTATGTGGGAGTGGCTAGTGTTCTGCGTCACGGGGATTCCAGTTGCCACTGATCATGTGCCAATCTGGACCTACGATTTGTCTAACTACTTTTTCTACTTCTTCTCCAGTTAAATGATAACTTAACCTCATGCCCTGTAAGTCTTCTAAAAATTTTCTAAAATTAACTTTTGGATGGGGAATTCCCTCTGTGGCTTTCCGGATGTCTTCCGGTGTCCATGGTCGATATACTAGGAGAGTTGGGTCCTGTCCTGCCTGTCCTGCCTGAGGATTCGGTACTTCTATGAGCAGACATATCTCTTCTTCACTCATAGCTCGGGAATTTTTGTTTATTTGATATAACTCAGTATAACCTCTTAAGTTACATGTTCGAGACCTAGTCTCGATGGGATCTCTGACATACGGTCTTGGCTTCACGGTGACAGCCGTGTATAGCAGAGGTGGACCAGCTTGTCCACTCGCTTCATATCCTGGTGCAGGAAGCAGAGGGGATGGAGGGGCTGCTGCTATTACCAAATTATTGTCTTCTTTATCTAGGAACATAGCTTTTGAATTATTACTTTTTTGTTCCCTACAGTTTGCTTCCTCAATCCATCTGTGTGTCTGAGGAATGCCTAATTGACGTTGCTTTTTTACCTGACCTTTTTCATTGGTTTTAAGCTGTTTGACAAGTTTAATAAGCGAGGATTTTTCTAATTTGCCATCAAATTCATATTTATTGACCCATTTTGTATAGTATCTAACATTGTCGGCACGCTGTAATTGCATATATTTTGCATCTTCGGTTAGCGGTGGATCGTGGGAACTTTTTGTACACTTATTACCCATATTGTTCTTGACTGTTAAAAATGTTACGTAGCCCTTCTTATTTTCACGTGGTACCACAATTTTTCTTATCTAGAATAACTGTCTTACCTATTCTGTTTCCCTCATCTATGGCAAGACTGCAATCTTTCTGTCCCTGACTTGTACAAAACAAATCTCCTGACAGATGATTCAAATCAAGTTCCTGATCTAAAACAGAAAAAAGGTTAATCTCACCTTACCTGAGCCTCTGTGCTTGATCACCTGGGTCAATGGAATGCCATTAACTTGTCCTCCAGTCGCAGATCAGAAAAGTGGCTGGCCTCTTTTGAACGACAATTCAGTCGGAGGTCTTTCAGAGCAGAAGAACTGATGTGGTCTCTTCCCCGTACGGTTTCATGCCACCTGGCCCATCTGACCTGTGGCGAAGTGAGAGTTTCTGGTCGGAAGGACCAATCTGTCAAAGGAAAAACAACTTCAAAAAGATCAACACACGGCAGGTTCAGGTTAAGACACTTTAATCTTGCAGCAATGAGACAAAAACGTGCTAATACAGAGTTTGTCTAACTAGAATCAGGAAGTGAAGCTATTCTTATACATTTCTTACAAGACATTGCCTACCAAGCTGACGTAATAAATCACAAGTTCTTTCAATATTATTTCATAGCAGCTGTTTGTCCATGATTTTCTGCTGGCACATCAAGTTTATAAAAAAAACTTCCTAAGAAAAACAACGTGGCCTTGATGACCACCGGTCAGATATAACTTCTCACTATGCAATGTTACCATTCAAGGTACTATGGCTAATTTGAGCACAAGGCAAGTACAGATTATAATTCATTTCTTCAAGCAGTCTTTGTTCGATGTATCTTTCTTTTCTGCAGCTGTGCATGTTCTCATAACACAAACAGAGCTGATTGTTCAAGTTCAATAACATTATAGAAACAGTATTGTTCTATTCATTCATTTTCCTGACCTAGCAGATAATCACCTGCTTCTTAGTAAATTCCCAAAAAGCATAAACATGAATTTTGCTGTGCTAGCAAATACTAGGTCAGAGAGCATCTTGCAATTTCAGAAAGCATACTGCAGATTGAAAAGCATCTTGTAATTTCATACAGAATTAAGCTGTACATAAAATAGAATGAAATGTGTTAACCCTTTTAGCTTATAATAAGCACTAAACATATACATTAATACATATTTTTGTAACATTTTGCCATACAAGCAACCACAACAATTCTAAAACCCTAAATGCTCCCTTATACATCCATATAGCCAATGTCACCCACAAATTATAATCCGTTGATCCTCCTTCCACCAACTTAAAACCCCACAACAAAACCTTAAGTGCCTAACTCATCATTGGCCATTGCCTATCTGCCTTATTTCCAGAATCCCTGCCCCATCCTTTCAAAATGCAGTTTACTGTCCAGGATTTTGTAAAGTCATGTAATCCTGCCACACATGCAAATATGCTAATAGCAGCCAAATCCTCCCTAATTGACTTAATAGCCTTCTCTTTCATCCATGCCACAATAAATAATACACTAAGAGTTCCTCTGAGCAAACCCCTTCCTCTTCTGGCAACTGTAAAACAAATTTGTCAAATTCAAATAAAGCCCTACCATAAGCCTTCCTTATAGACACTGCCCAAGACTGCTGAATGAACCACCTCGTCACTTCAGTCCAATCTGTAATATTTTCTCCAGCAACACAATCAGTTCCATAGTTGCCTCTGGAGTCAAATGGTGGACCCTGCAGAAGTGAAAATGGGATAAACTGTCAGTAATCCCATTCTTTTCACCCGCCAAATGAACACCTGTGAAAGAAAAATGAAACATCTAATTTCCTCAATATAACCACCAACAATCTAGACTTTGCTGACTTTGACTGCAACACACGAACTGATGCCATATTATCAGAATAGAATATCACCCTCCTATACAGGTTCATAGGTAGTTTCCTAGGTAGGTACTAGGCTATTGGCCCTGGGGCCTATACAAGCCCAGCCAAAAAGCTACCCTGGCTTTTGCCACCCAAGAAAATTATTTTCCTCTGCCACTGTTGAGCAGAGCCACAGAGGTGATCCCCGGGGTGAATTTCCTATTTCCCATCCAATCATATATCATGCAGTTTCTCCTGCCATACCACCAATGCAGCCCAAATAGTCATAAATTCCAAAAAGGTGACATCCTTATTCCACTACTCCTTCCAATCATCGGGCAAATGATCTGCAAGCCATTCCCTACCAAAAAATTCTTTCATGCCAAACCCTCCAGCAGCATCCATGAAAAATTTTAATTCTTTGACCAACCCAGTTCTCCAGCCAAATAGAAATACCATTGAATTGATCCAAGAATGATAATCACAATGCTAAATCTTCCTGCACCAACTTGCCAATCCTTATCCAATGGTATTTACGTCTTCTTCACTTTAGCAAAAATGCCACTGACCTGCAAAAAGTGCAGCCAGATGCAGCGCCTGGTAAGCAAAGTTCATCAACCCCAGAAGCTCCATGACATCCCTGATCTGGACCTTTTCTTTACTCATAACCCATGTAATTTTCACCTTCATTTGCTGCATCCTGTCCCCCAGAAGGCAGAACATCCCCAACCCTGCATCCACCAACAAACCTTAAAAACTCAAAGCCTTGGCTGGACCCCCTAATTTCTGCTTAGCCAATGGCACCCCCAATTCTTCACAAATGTCCAAAACACCTGCATACCTTCCAGTCTTGCTGTAAGCCCTTCAACTATCAATAAAAACTCATGCAAATAATGAACTGTCTTTTGAGAGGCCACCTTTTGTTGCCAAATCCAATGCAATGAGATATTAAACATCTTGAAAGTGGCACAAGCCACCGAACACCCCATTGCCATGGCCTTGTCAAAATAAAACTTGTAGCCAACCATCATACCTAATAACAGCCACTCTTCTTGCCACACTGATAATATTCTAAAGGCAGATTCAATATCTATTTTAACTAACCAATGGTTTGTCAATCCCTTAATAATTTCACCTGCTCCAGTCAGTGAAAAAGACCTAACCTTTGAGTCTGTATGGAAATTAAATCATTATCTGAATTCCCTTCTGGATAAGACAAATGGTGGATTAACTGAAATTCACCTGGTGACTTCTTAGGGACCATACCCAGGGGCAAAACATTAAAATTAACAAAAGGGTGTATTCAAATAGCTTCAGTAACCTCCCCACCTGTATCTTCTTCTATATCAAGCCTTTCAAAACATCTTCACTTCTTCACATTGAACACAAATTCTTACAAAGTCAATCATCACCAAAAACCCAGATGTAATCAAATCCCCCCTTATAAAATCCTGACACTAACTCAGCTGCCCCCTTCCCATCCAGAAAGTTACTAAGGATTTGCCTCAACTCCTGCACCTTAATCAGAGAATGACAATACTGGTACTCCTGTTTGACCTTGAAATGCAAATCCTCCCCTTTGTTTTCAAAAATTACCCCATCACCAAAACCCTTGTGACTCTTGAAATGTAGGAAAAACAGACCCCCACCCCAGCTGCAGATGATCCCATGCCCCCAGAACTACTTTCCTAGTGACCACACCGAAAAGTTGGGTACCCTCCTGCACAATTAGAACAACTGTGTGAAAAATGGCAAGCTGCCCATGCACATCACCCTGCACTGAATGCCCAACACAAACCTAACCCTTCACACTCTACTTTACCCCATCTGGAAGTTCCCACAATCATTATCCATAATAGTAGCTAACCAAATTTCCAGGTGCCTAACCTCCCATCTGAGTGCCTGATCGACTGCTTTCCTTTTACAAAAATGGTGGTCATTCCAGAGTCATGCATTCCCAGCTCACAGCCTTTGAGCTTCCAGAATTGTGATAAAATATGCTAACGATGGTAAAGCCATTGAACTGCCCATTTAGAGCCACACAGCCATGTATTATAGAAAACCTGGCACCCAATTCTCCCATGTCATAGCACGTAGTCTACCTGGTCTCTGCCTTCCTAAGACCACTAAACCTGCTAACAGATCCTTGTTATTTGCTGTGTCAGCCTCCAACAAATGTTGCACCCCTTCTGCATTTACATAGCCAAACTGGAAGCTAAGCTCTCTCCGGCCAAGATTGTGCTAGATGGTCAAGAGGACAAGGTTAACACTGGCATAGCCCTTCAAAACCCATCAACACCCACACATAGCAACACTAAACCCACATATGCGGAGACCCTTAACATTAACCTGCCCAAGCAATAAGGACCTCCGAAGCCGAAACGCAAACAAACACCAGTCACAACCAAAGTGACACATAGCTCACAACAACAGTGTGCCACCCAACAACAGCCCCTAAGGCAAGACAATGTACCCAACACTTTAGTCATAGGTGACTCTATAGTTAAGCACACTGATGTCTCACTCACCAAGCTGAACAAGGAGAAAATTACAGTCAGCTGCCTGTCAGGTGCCAGGATCTGCCACATAATGCATGCACTCAAGTCACTCCACAACAAGTACAAATACGACTCTGTCATTGTCCATGCTGGAGTGAATGACTTGAGACGTACCTCCCTGGACTACATGAAAAGAGACATGGAAGAGCTCTTGGAGCATGTGACCCAGGCAGGTATGACCCTAGCCCTGAGTAGCATCTTGCCTTCACCCAGAATGATACCGCAGTATAAGGACAAAATGATATACTTCAACAATTAGCTAAGCTTCTGGTGTCATTCAAAGGGGATCCAGTATTTGTCTGCCTGGGAAGACATGATCGACAAACCACGATGCTTTGCCAGAGATGGTCTGCACCTGTCACCCCTGGGATTCAGGTTACTGGCTAAAGCTCTTGCCACCCCTATAGTGCCTTTTTTAGGCAAGGTTCAAAGGATAAAACCACCACCGTAACAGATACAAGCATGCAAAATCTGAAGGCAATGCTACTCAATGCTAGAAGTCTAAACCTCAAAATGCACTCTCTCGAGGCACTCCTAAAAATTGAGAACATTGATATCTGTGCAGTAAATGAGACATGGTTCAAGGCACCAGAGAGCACCCCTGCAATACCAGGCTACAGTTCTTACCACACCTTTTGGCCACAAAACCAAGACCGAAACAATAAAGGTGGAGGAGTGTCCATATTCACCAAGGATATTCACATCTCCAGGCTAGTTGCCCAACACAATGCATCTGAAATTCTCCAGGTGCAACTAACACTAGGTAAGACTGCAATCCAAATTGTAGCTTGCTACAGATCCCCCACCATGCCCCAAGATTCTCACTACACCTTTCTAAACATACTGGAAAATATTAAGATACAACCAAGCACCCAAATACTGGGTGATTTCAACTACCCTGCCATTAATTGGGAAAACTACTCGGGTACCAACTCCTTTTCCCAACGGTTCTTGGAATTCATAAATTCCAATGCCCTGGATCAACTAATCCATTGTCCCACCAGGGGAGCCAATATCCTAGACCTGGTCATTACCAACATGGGAGATAGATGCTCCACACCAGTTGTCACCCCCTCATTGGTCAGGTCTGACTATAAGCAAATCACCTTTGACATCCACATCCCACCCCCACCCCCAGTAAGGAAATCCCCTTAATAAACTTCTCCAAAGCCAACTTCATGCTACTGAAGTCAGAAGTGACAAACTTCACAACACCCATGCAGACAGGATCTGGAAGTTTGACTGTAGAATCCTACACTAAGGCACTGTACGAGTACATCCACTTGTGCATGAATCGTGCCATCCCAAATAGAACCAAGATGCTCTTCTCCAAAAAAAGGAAGCCAATCTGATGGTCCCCTGCTATTAACAAACTATACAACAGAAGGAAGAAACTGTTGCAGAAAAGAGGAAAATCCCAGGATGCAACAAACTCCCTCACCAGCCTCAGCAAGAAGCTGAGATCCCTCATAAAATCCTCAAAAGCTAGTTATGAAAATAAAATTGCCAAAGATTCCAAAGACAACCACAAGGCATTCTATAGTTATGTCAAGAATCTAAATGGCAATGCTCTGATCTGCTCTGAGCTACAACAGAATGGCATTAAATATACTGATCCCAAGGATATTGCCAATATCCTGGCAGATCAATTTAGTGCCAACATCAACCCCCTCTCACCCCCTAAAGGGCCCATCTCAATACCAAAAGATTGACAAATTCCGATAATCATGGCCACACAGGTAGAAACCGCACTCTCCAAAGCTAAGAATACAGCATCCATAGGACCAGATGTCATCCCAGGCTGTGTTACTACATAAACTACAAAATGAACTGGCACCTCACCTAAGTGTCATGTTTAATCATAGCCTCACCTCAGGCTTCAAGCCCACTGAGTGGTGCACAGCTACAGTTATCCCACTCTACAAGGGAGGATCCGCCTTGGATCCTGGGAACTACCGTCCCATCAATCTGACAAGCCTGATCTGCAAGGGCATGGAATGCATTATCATGGAACTTATAAACAAAGACATTAGCAACCTTCAAACGTTGGACCCCACCCAGTTTGGGTTTGTGAAGGGCTGATCTTGTCTCCTGAATCTGATTGACTTCTTCGAATCAGTCCCCAGATCAGAAACTAATAATTCATATGGTTGAGACCATATGAACGAGTTTTCGAAAACTCAAACATGAACCCCCCCCAAAAATCTACCTTTTTTACATTTTTGCAGGCGCCAAGTCCCCCTGCACCCCCTGCACCCCATGCAATTTTAATATACCAACTCTGAGATTGCACTACAGTGAG
This sequence comes from Protopterus annectens, assembly GCF_019279795.1. Classification (NCBI taxonomy): domain Eukaryota; kingdom Metazoa; phylum Chordata; order Ceratodontiformes; family Protopteridae; genus Protopterus; species Protopterus annectens. The sequence goes on from NC_056727.1 coordinate 1,187,114,883, forward strand.
GAAAAGTGTAAATTTCCTGATCCATATTGTCCCACGGTCTCCATTCAAAAGCTTTGAGTTTACAAAAATGCGATCACATAGTCTTGACCATATTAATTTTGAGTTTCTGAAAACTTGATCAACTGATAAGGACCCCCTCTGATACAGCTGTAGTCCTTCCATTTTCCATTGCTTAAAGTCACATTTCATCCTCTTCATGAACATCTCGAAATTCTTAATCACCGAGCCCTGAAATGACTGTCTCAGCTAAACACCCAAATATATGAGGGAAGTCTCCCACGACATCTCATTCTCTTGTCTCAACTTTCATGTTGATGTAAAATTTATTGCAACAGTTCTAATTTTAGTTTTTTTAATTGTATAGCCTAAGAAAGTACCAAATCTTTTCAATTAAGAAAAAGAAAGAATATTATTTTGCCTTCTCAATAATTAATTAATTAAGAATCTGCATATGACTATCACCAAATGGTCAACACAGAAACCAAACTGACTATATATTTTCCAATCAGATATGGATGAACAAGGAGAAAGTTACTGTCAGCTGCCTGTCGGGTGCCAGGATCTGTCATATAATGCATGCACTCAGGTCACTCCACAACAAGTACAAATATGACTCTATCATTGTCCATGTTGGTGTGAATGACCTGAGATGTACCTCCCTGGATTACATGAAAAGAGACATGGAGGAGCTCTCCAATCTTGTAGCCCAGGCAGGTATGACCCTAGCCCTGAGTAGCATCCTGCCATCACCCAGAATGATACCACAGTACAAGGACAAAATGATTGACTTCAACAATTGGCTAAGCTTCTGGTGTCATTCTAAGGTGATCCACTATGTGTCTGCCTGGGATGACATGATCAACAGACCATGATGCTTTGCCAGAGATGGCCTGCACCTGTCACCCTTGGGATTCTGGATAATGGCTAAGGCTCTTGCCACTCCTATAGTGCCTTTTTAGGGCAAGGTTCAAATAACAAATTTACCACTATAACAGGTACAAGCAAGCAAAATCTGAGGGTAATGCTACTCATTGCTAGAAGTCTAAACCTCAAAATGCATTCACTCGAGGCACTCCTTAAAATGGAGAACATCGACATCTGTGCAGTGACAGAGACCTGGTTCAAGGCTCCAGAAGGCACCCCTGCATTATCAGGCTATAATTCATACCACACCTTTTGGCCACCTAACCTGGACCAAAACACTAAAGGTGGAGGTGTGTCCATATTCATTAAGGATATCCACACCTCCAGGCTAGTTGCTCAGCATAATGCATCTGAGATTATCCAAGTGCAACTAACTTTGGGCAAGACTGAAATCCAAATTGTAACTTGCTACACATCCCCCACCATGCCCCAGGATTCCCACTCCTCATTTCTTGATACACTGGAAAATATTAGGGTACAACTCAACATGCTAATAATGGGCGATTTCAACTATCCCACCATTAACTGGAAAAACTATTCATGTACCAACTCTTTTGCTCAAAATTTTCTGGAATTCATAAATTCCAATGCCTTGGATCACCTTATCCATACCCCCACCAGGGGCAGTAATATCCTAGACCTGGTCATTACCAACATGGGCAACTGGTGTTCCACACCAGAGGTCAAATCCTCATTGGTCAGATCCGGCCACAAGCTAATCAGCCTAGACAGCCACATTCCACCCCCACCCCCATTAGGGAAACCACCATAAAACATTTCTCCAAAGCCAACTTCATGCTTCTTAAGACAGAAGTGGCAAACTTCATGACAACCATGCAGATGGACAATAGAGGTATGACTGTTGAATCCTACACAAACACACTTTATAAGAACTTACATGAGTGCATGGATCATGCTATCCCTAACAGAACCACAATGCTATCCTCAAAAAAAAGGAAGCCAATCTGGTGGTCCCCTACCATAAACAAACTCTACAACAGAAGAAAGAAACTGTTGCAAAAAAAAAAAAATCCCATGACTGGAAGAAATCCCTGGTCATTCTCAGTAAGAAGCTGAGATCCCTCATAAAATCCTCCAAAGCTAGTTATGAAAACAAAATTGCCACTGATTCTAAAGACAACCACAAAGCATTCTATAGCTATGTCAAGAATCTCAAAGGCAACACTCAGATCTGCTCTGAGTTACAGCACAATGGCACTAAATATACAGAACCAACTGATATTGCCAACATACTGGCAGATAGGTTCAGTGCTAACTTTACCCCCCTCTCATCCCCTAAAGGGCACATCTCTATACCAGAAGAATGCAAAGTTCCTGTAATCATAGCTGCACAGGTAAAAACCACACTCTCCAAAGCCAAGAACACAGCATCCATGGGACCTTACAACATCCCAGGCTGCATTCTGCATGAACTACTGAATGAAATGGCACCCCACCTAAGCACCATGTTCAATCATCTCACAATCATCAAACATCACCTCAGGCTTTGTACCCACTGAATTGCGTGCAGCAACAGTTATCCCACTCCACAAAGGGGGAGCCACCATGGACCACGGGAACTACTGCCCCATTAGCCTAACGAGCCTGGTCTGCAAGGCCATGGAACATATCATCATGGAACTTATAAACAAAGACATTGGTAATCTCCAAACTCTGGGCCCCACCAAGTTTGAGTTTGTAAAAGGCAGATCATGTCTCCTAAACCTGATTGACTTCTTTGAAGCAGTCTCCAAAGCCGTAGACGAGGGTAAGGTGGTTCACACAGCCTATCTAGATCTCACCAAGGCTTTTGACACCATCCTCCACTCTGGAATTATAGACAAACTCATTAAACTAAGTATAAATCCCTATGTCAGAAGATGGGTTGCCAACTGGCTCACTGATAGAACCCACACTGTGATCTGACTTCAGACCAGTAACAAGTGGAGTACCACAGATTGAGTCCTGGATCCTCTCCTGTTTGGTATCAACTTTTCTGAAGTACAGGCTAACACAGAAGATCTTTGGCTAATGAAGTTCGCAAATGACTGCAAACTAGGAGCTATAATTGAAACTCCTAATGATGAGGACATCCTACAAAAAAGCCTCACTGAGACAGATGCCTGGTGTCAAAGCCATGGCCTCAAGCTCAATGCCAAAAAGTGCACTGTCATCCCCTTTGGTAAAAACTCTGTACCCTGAGCTACCACATATGTAGTAGTCTACTTAACACTGAAAGTGTGATAAGAGACTTTGGGACACAGGTGGACAGTAGTCTCTCCTTTGATAATGAAATTGCCACAGTAGTCAGGAAATCCTTTTGTGTGGCACACCTCATCACAAAAGGTTTCTCATCCAGAAAAAAAGAGGTCATTGTTTCCCACTACTCATCACTCATTAGACCCATAATAGAGTACAATGCCCCTTTTGGTATGTACCTCACAAGACATCTACAACAACTGGAAAGGCTGCAGAAATACCTCACAAAGATAATTACCGGCCTCAAACAGATGACCTACGCAGACCGTCTCAAAATACTCCAGCTTTACTCCATCACGTATCGCCTACTCAGAGGTGATCTCTGCCTAACATACACAGCTATGTCAAACCCAGAGCTGTTGGGCATGCTCCATTTAAAGAAATCCCAATCCCTCCAAGCTACAGCAACCTAAACCTTGTCAGCACAATAAACAGAACATGCTGGAGGGATAGATTCTTGTCCCAGAGACTTCCCATACTCGGGAACAAACTACATATCTATATCAAACAAAGCTCCTCATTAGCACTCTTCAAGAAAAATCTTAGTGATTGGATGGGAATTAGGAAATTCACCCAGGGGGTCACCTCTGTGGCTCTGCTTGACAGGGGCACAGGAAAATAATTTTCTTGGGTGACAAAAGTGAAGGAACCTTTTTGACTAGACTTGTATAGGCCCTAGGGCCAATAGTCTAGTACCTACCTATGAACCTATGAACCTACCTATGAGCTCTACATTCAACAAATACTATACCCACAGCTGACTGTGGCTTAGACCAACAATGTTCCATTCCAGTTTTGGATTATATTAAAGACACCAAGAAAAGTATCTAGGTCAGTGAGATAAGATCGTAAAACATTCCAAATGAGAGGAAATGAAGAATACATTTAGGGGACTACACCTGCTGTAGAGAGCACTTAAAAACCTAAACTTGTGATATTTCCAGGAGATACCACAAAAATATTCCAAATGGAAAGAAGATTAAGAAAGATAAATGTTTAAGAAAGATAAATGTCTGTCTGTGGAGGATTTAAAAGTAGCTGAGAAAAAAAGGAGACCAAATGGCAAAAGAGATAGGAAAATATATCAAAGTGAATGCAGAGTATCAGAGAATGACAAGATAATGGTGCATATTTAACTGAGCAGTCTGCAAAGAACTGTGAGAAGATACTAGAGTGGGAATGATAAGAGATGTCTTCAAGGGGATTGATGATATTAATGAAAACATCTGGGTAAAAACGGACATGATAAAAGAAAGAAATGGGAGAGACCTAAGAAGCAGCAGTGATGTGGTTAAACAGAAGTATACAAGAAAGATCATAACATCACGGTTACAAACAATAGTATGTTCTCCGATCTACAACCAGACATCTTGAGGGCTAAAAAGGCCAAATCTTCATATCTGTGTGCCAAGCTAATAACTCTTCTAACAACAGCAAGAGAATAGTAACACTCTTGTGGATTTAAAGCACTCAAAAGCACACCTGTCAGCCCAGCTACTAAAGATAATCCTTCCCATCAAACCAGTAATCTCACAAGTTCCTCATCCTTTAGCCATAACTCTACTAATCATAATAACCACACCCAAGCATCCTCCTAATTTACCCTAGGGAAAAGCTCTTCTGTAACTTCTCTCTGGACTTCCCAGTTTTATTTCAGAGAAACCTCAGCAAAGTCTGTCAAAAAGATAGAAGTAAATCCAACCAGTCATGGCAGCTGGTATAGAAAATTATGGATTTAATACAAAGAAGGAAAATAAAAACAAAAAAGCAAGGCTAAAACACATATAAACACTTTCACACCTTTCTAAACAGGTACTTCATCAGATCTAAAAACTGTTACAAACAAATCATCTTTTAAACACAGACCCGGATTTACTAATCTGGCATGCAGGACTAAACTAGTCCTGCATGTAAGCAACAGTTTAAGAGGAGGACGGCAGCGCGCCATGCATATTAATGAAGGCGTGCTGCCTGAGATCCAAATTTTACATTGAGCATGGATGAGTGCAGGGGTGTGTCTGACAGCAGAGCTCTGAGAATAAACACGCCCTGCAAAGTAGAACAGAAGAAAGTGTCAATAAATGAGTGAGACCACTCATAGGTGTCTGCATATTTCCACCAACAGTCCCCATGTGTTCAACAGCAACAGTACAGTGAAATAAAATGAAAAAACCCTTGTATTTTTTTTTTAAAACCCTGAGTACAGCTAACCATAGGAGCACGGGTTTGCCTATCGCTTAGCTACAGTTAAAGCAGTTTAAAAGGCTGAAGAGGATAACAAGGAATATATATGCAAATGAAGCAACACAGCAATAGTGTAGTGGTTAGAGCATCCACCTAATGAACAGGCATTCCCCGTTCGAGTCCCACTGCAGCACATACCATTTTCCATGTGAAATCTGTATATGAACATATTTTTACATCTTTTTGCTGTATAACCTTTTATTTAAATAAACCTTTAAATAACATTTAAATATGAACTGGAGTACTGCATTAAATGCACGTGTAAAGTGTCAGTGTCGTAATGAATAAGGCACTAGTAAGCAGGTTTAAGCACAAATAAGCAGTAGTAAGCATATATAAGCACTAGCAAGTGTGTTTAAGTGCTTTTGCGTGGGGGTAAGCATTGCCTACACAGATTAAGCAAAGTGGAAGCTAACTGAGTGTAAGAAACTGTAACCAGAGGTTAGCAGTGCTTACTGTCATGCAAACCCGCACATACCCGCTTACAACTGCTTTAAAGTGCCTTAATCACTCTGTATCCAACAGCCCATGTTCTGCCCAGCAACAAAATAAACTGCCTCTGCAAGGCTCAAACTCAGGACGCTGTACATTACAGTCACAGCAGTTAACCACTAAGCCATCATAGCAATAGATATGCATGAGGTATCAGCAAACTAATTCTCACCACAGGAAAATCAAACCAAACATGTGAAGTGAATCAATGCACAGTGTGAAGTGGTATAACCTGCTACATAATATAAATATGTGAACTGGAGTAATGCAGTAAGGCCAGATGTGAGGTGTTATTGCAATAATGTGTTAGTTCCCAGGACACCATACAGCATACGGACACATGAATCAAGGATACAAGACACATATATAACATGTAATGAAGAAGATATCAATGCCAAAAGGCAAATATCATGCAATCGAATATTAAGAACTGCTAAGCGTTGCACAACACTGCTACCAAAACTACTGGCAGGATACTACTAGTGGGAGAAACAGTGTCAACCTGCAAAGTCTAATCTTAAACAAACTCATGTTCATCCCTAGCGGGATGACCCCAAAAATTCTGTTAAAAAGAGTCCTCGGGGTAACATACCATGCCTTACAGGTAAGCAAAGAAGGATATGTATGTTTGCAAACTGAATGTGTGGGAACCCTGAAGATCCATGGGGTGAGGCAACATATATGATGGGTCCCGAGAAGTTGAGAGTGGGCAATGCGTAGTGGTGTGGTGAGATTCGGATGGAACCTTTAGGAAGGATGATTGATGTGGAAGAGGGAAGGGGTGGAGGGAATGATGGGTAAGACATTATGGGCCGAGGCATACTGGGGTTGGACAGACCCATTCTAATGGGACCAGCCCATGGATGTAAGTGAGAAAGGATTGGGGAACAGGAAGGTAACTGAGAAATACCATTTCCCATGGTAAAGCACGGTATGAGTAATATGTATTTTGCATAACCCATGGAATAACATATATATATATATATATATATATATATATATATATATATATGAACTGGAGTACAGCTGCCATGAAAGAACATATATATATATATATATATATATATATATATATATATATATATATATATTTATATATATATGTATAAAACCTAGAGTACTGCAGGAAATGCACATGTGAGGTGTCAGTATCATTATGCATAAAGCAGTAGTCAGGTTAAGCAGCAAGAAGCAGTAGTAAGCATATCTCAGCACTAGTAAGCAAGTATAAGGCCGTGTGCGCAGGTTTGCATGATGGTATGCACTGCTAACCTCCGGTTATGTTTTCATACACTCAATTAGCTTCTACATGGCTTGACCTGTGCGGGGAGTGTTTAGCTATGAGCAAACCCACGCAAACCTGCTTACAACTGCTTTAAGGTGCCTTAATCACTCTGTATCCAACAGGCCACATTCTGCCCAGCAACAAAATAAACAGCTCTTGTGAGGCTCAAACCAAGGGCCCTGCACACCATACACAAAGTGATGTACCACTAAGCCATGACAGACACACAGATATTCAACGATTCAGAAACATATCAGCCAGTCCTGTCATGCAACAGTACAGAGAATGTATGCCAACATCTAGATGTCTGCGTGTGTAACTATATTGCAACCTTAACAACTACAACATATCCATATATCTATAGATACACATATATATAAATATATATGTTGTTTTACCAACTCTATATACATATATACCGCTATCTATGCACATATAGTTATATATATGTTAGCAGATAAATATATCTTTATAGCTATATATGGCCATACATCTGTAGATAGCAATTGCAGATTAACAAATACACCTATGTCCACATGCACCGTTAATGGGATTGACAGGCCCCACACACTATACGTCTTGTATGAATAGGCATCCCCCCACAGCCAAACACATGCGCCCTGCAATACACTACCAAGTACGGTCTGCCTCCCTTAGGACATGTAATATGTGGAAGCCATCAACATCTCCAGGATACAGATATACAGACACATATATGCAGATACAGATATACACAGATATATATATATATATATATATATATATATATATATATATATATATATATATATATATATATATATATACAAACACATACATGTGACTACACATACACACGCAGATATTTGTACAGTAAGATACATATGTAGGAGGTGCACACAATATGAAAAAGCCACTATGGCTACAGTTAACACTTGAACAACTGGACACTGTATGGCCGACACATACTAATGTAAAACATTGCCTGCAACATATACCCTTAGAAAGGTCATAGGAAAATAGGAAAGACACCACACACAGGTTTGCAGAAATGGGAATCCTTTAATTGTGTACTATAACAGTTCTATATGCCATATCATATAGCTGTTCAAATACTGACAACCATATTAACCGAGTACTGCAACTGTGAAACAGTTACACTAATACAGTAGTCTGTAAAGATTCACAACTGGTGCTGTCCAGGCCAAGCCCTTCAGAATGTACAATAGTGCAGACAGACTGGACCACAGCGTACCACACAATCAACAGTATGTACTGCAGGTGTGTAGTTCAGCATCCTCTATCTACACTCTGCACAAACTTCATAGGAGGTAACAATGTTTTGTGATCAAATGGGTTGTACCCGGTACATAACAAGGCATAACGCACAGAACAATCTGTATGGCAGGAGGCAGTAGGCTTGCAGTACCCCAAGTAATGTAAGTAATGTCAATATAGGTGGAGTATACGGTACTGTACATTCACATACCTTGTGGCAGCTCACCCCTGATACCCCCACAATTTGCAATAGCCTAGGTCATTTATGGTGCTCCCCACCTAGACTCAATAATACAGGCCCATATACCACTGTTACATACACTGGCCTCTGCAGTGCATAAGGGCACACATGTGATGTGTAGGTGATGCCCACACATATATGGCCCCAGTCCCAGTGATACAACAGCAGTCGACTAATGCAAGAATAGCAGTGTGATATACTCACAGCCCACTACAGAACAACCCCCAGCAGCATGCCATATGTGCAATGCTTGGTTAGATGCTGGAACACAGGCACATATGTGGAACACTGTTGCCATACACTAAGCAAGGTGCTGGTGTTACAGAATAGTCTGCAACATACCCTTAGTCAGGGGATTGAGGTTAGAAATAGACATGGATGTAGCCATGTACTGATAGCACGCAACACACACACTGCCAGTGTAATATCTGACACAGGACCTGTGTGGTGGATGGACAGCACATGATAGGCATACCTCTGTCCAGCAAGAGGTTAGACCCACAGTAGTGAGCTACGCAGACAGACTGGATTCCATGGTACACTAGTATCTACACACAAACACCCTGTAACACCAGTACTATGCAAAGCATTACACAACTCTACCCACAGCCTGTCTGTAGTTCCTGATCCTCCTACGAATATGTGGCCACTCTGAGTGTGCAGGTTCTCCTGTAAGAGGTATTGCTACCTGCTGTTTGTATCACTGATGTCCACACACAGGAAGGATGTCCATCACACAGGGAATGTAAAAGGACCACGTCCACATGCTGTAGGGATTTATAGTGAGTGGTTGCAATGACAGTGGTAATTCAATGTAGCACACGTGTAAATATATATATATATATATATATATATATATATAGATATATATATATATATATGGCTATCTGGATAAGTATATGTACATATATTTCCACCATATGTCCTGGACATGGAGTGTAGCCATACACCAGCCCCTACAGTCCCAAAGACATAGTGCAAGGGGGTGACAAGTATGTATAGCAGGTATATTACTAGACTGTTGCTACTGTCATTGGGATTGTCTTCACAGACATGGTGTGTGTGGATGCTGACATCTGCTTATAACATGTGTGCCGTTGGCTACTGACAGACTCTCTAAGAAAATCATTGTAAGGTACTGCTGCTAGCATGTAATGGCCCTGTGGAGTCCAGCAGAGTTTTGGCCACTATATGTGGAACTTTGGACACACCCTGTACAGTCCACAGGTATACACATAATCCCTTAGTGCACCACATGTGTACCAGGCCTGACAATATGGATGTAGACAGCCATGTAGATGGGTATAACACATAACAACTGGTATACATTTGGCACCATAGGTGTTGGATTCACACACTCCTGTCTTGCCTGACACATAATGACTGCTGGTACAGGGGTGCCATGGACACATACCACCCACTTGATATTGACATACATCTGTACAGCATCCCACTGCTCTGTCTGACATACATGTAATTTAAGGGAGGCCCAGCAGTAGCACATCTGGCAAGTATCTGCACATAACATCCCACTGATTAAGTACACTAAGCTGCTAGGCATGTAACAATGCACTGTGCAGGCTACAGGCAGACTGGCTCAACACTGGCCTACATCTTGTATGGGGGAATGCACATGTACCTGCATATATAGTAGGCTTGACAGCCATGTCACAGCACAGGGTAAGATACACCTGTGTGACAGTGCATAACCACAGCCAATGTGAACACAGCCACATATGGTAAGCTAGCATAATATTACAGTATATGGACTATCTGTTTTATACCATCCTCATATGTGCCACTCACAGAATGACCCTACATATACTGGGCTGCTACACAGTTTGGTATGATGGCTGTGTGTGGTATGGGACATTTTTGTGTATGGTCCTACAAACATGTACGGCAAAATTGTACCATACAGTGGGGCAGCATGTAACATCTGATAGAAGGGGAGCTAGAACAATGACATCTACCACAGTCTGTACACAGGCTGAAGTACATATTAACGATACACACACTGCCAACATTCACCATCACTACACAGACCTCAGTACTGTACAAACATCCACAGAATGTCCAGCTTATGTCATGAAATATAACCACTACTGTACTTGACATGTGTAGCAATCTGATATATCACTGGCTTGTTATCAGATATGATGACAGTATTTATGGTGTACAGCACATATGCACCACTTCATGCACACCATATGTACAAAGGTTGACAGAGGTGTGGCTGACAGCACATACACAGGGCCAGTATAGACATGTTGCTGTGATAACCTCATATATTTTCCATTATAATGGGGTTTGTTGCAACATATGTCCTATGAGGGATATGAAGTCAATAACTGTCATGACCTTCACCATCTACAGACTGCAATCCTCACACTACCTTCTGCATTCCACAGATTGATGCACTGTGGCTAATACATGAAACCATAGGCACAACACTGCCCAGTCTGCAGATGACCCTGCAGATGGGGATTCCTCATATATATGGAACTGACATGGGAGTTGTTGCGACATGTACAACAGGCATATCCAGACAAACACTGTTAAACCAACATTACCCCACATGCAGTATAGCAGCACTCACAGTCTGTAGTCAGGTCAGGCATATCCCCCTCCTGTTTGTTGCCCTCTTTCCACAGTGTATGTTGTTAGAGATAAATCCCCAATCCATCTGGGATGCTGTTTGTCAAACATCAGATCCAGTTCCTGCTCATAGTGACTGCAAAGGCCCAATACCACCATGATGTTCCTAGGTATTGGAGTGTGTTTCCATGCAATTGGCTATGGGATTGTTACCACAGCTGTTCCACATGCAATCAGCTAGGGGAGGGCTGCAATTCATGCAGAGACCATCAGCTGATCATGAGCATCACGTAAAATACACATGCTGCTGCCTAAGCAAGGCAGGTGTGGGTCTCCACATCCACCAGAGAGGGAGTGGGGGAGGCAGACAGAGTCAGATGCATGTCAGGAAGGGGTGGGAGAGTTAAACTGAAGCATGTTTGTGTCACACACCTACCAGCACAGGGTATCAAACCCCCAACAACTATGTAGTGCTATCACAGTTCAATGCAGTTATTGGATGCACCACATGGGTTACCTGATGTGGAGCACTCAGAACATATATGTGAGGGTGAGTGACATCTGCAACAGGGTTACGGTAGATATACAGTAGGTGTCGTACATGTGCCTGTCTACATGAACAGGTGCCATCATCAACACAGGCACACTCACACAGGGACGCACACACATTGACACATTTGGCAGGGCCAGGAGTGCAACTCATCACTAGTGGGATTGCCACAACACATCAATGTGCAGGTATCACATGCACCACACGGGTCATATGGAGGCCGTATGGGCAAGAGGTATGAGGAGATGTCAGAAATCAGGCAGCATGCTTCAGTATGCCCTGGGGAGTTGTAGTGAGTGTGGATTTTGACATACGCAACATATAACACACACACAAGAACACACAGGGTGCCAGTTCTGACATGCATGGGTGCATGTCTACATGGGTGTGTGGTGGTTAACTGTGCCAGCAGGCTGTGCAGGGGTAGGCAATGGGTATACCTTGGCATCAGGCCACATGCCAATGGTCTGCATTGTGGCTCAGGCCTGTAGTTGCTGCATTTGCCCGCACAGGTGGGTATTGCATCCTCCATCCAGTCAGCTGGGTGACTATTGTGTGTGGCCAATGCTGTACACCACATGCCATGTATGTGTTTCTTAGTCCATGACATGGATGGTGTCCAGGATGTGCACATCTCCCACATGCATGTACAGTGACATGTGGAACTGTACCTGGGGTGCCTGGCCCATGTTGTGAACACAGATTATCATCAGATGTGCCAGTCTTGCCCACCTGTGGCAGGAACTGGTAATGGGCAGCAGGTTTACCCTTCACCTACATTGATAGCATGCCAACAGCATTCCCAGATATCAGTGTCATCTGTCTATACAGGGCATGTTGTCAGGCATGGTATGTTCATTGTGAGTCACATGTGAAGGCACCACAGGTGGTGCAGGTGTCCATTGGGGAACATGGTGGAGGTGCACTGTCTGCATGTACGTGCATATTGGACAGATGGGCAGGGTGACATGCCCTCTGTAGCCCACTGCTATAACTGCATAGTTACTATCAGTGGCTAATATGCAGTGTACTACCCACATATTGGCTTTTGATAGGCATGTGTGTGCGTATGACACATGGGTTGAGTGTGTGATTTGGGTAATAGTGGGGTTGCTAATGTTCTTTGGCTGGCCTTTATGTCACATGTATGGGTATGGCTTTGCACCCCAGCCTCCCAGCTCATTTACATCTATCCCTGTATGGTTGACATTGTGATATATAGTAGGGCCACCATAAAAGTAATCAGCAAAACCCCCTCCACATTGGCCACAGGTGTCATACACTCACCTCTACACAGGATATGTGTTACACACACCTGTCTGTCATGTCTGGGAGTTGAACCCCTACCAACCAGTTTATTAGACTATAGCACTATGCAGTGATAGTACGTGCCATGGACATTACTGAAGTACTTTTTCCCCAGAGGTGTATTTCACAGTGACTGGCATCATCAGCATTACCAGAGTAGGGCATTTCTCCTGTACTGCAAGTGACTAGCCTAAAATGCATTGCTCCCTACGCAGACAGTGAGACATGCACAAAGCATCCACAACTGCCATGTGTGGCTATAGAACCCCTGACCAAGGCCTATATCACACTACAGCATGGAGCAGTTATAGGTCGTACCATAGGGATTACAGGGAACTTTCTCCCCAAAGTTGTATTTCACAATGAATGACATCAGCAGGTTTGGCAAAGTAGGGCATTTGAAATGTACTGCGAGTGAGTAGCCTATGATGCATTGCTCCATACACAGACATTGAAACACACGCAAAACATCCAGAACTGCCATGGGTGGTGATGGAACCCTACCACAGTTCTAAATCACACTACAGCAGTACACAGTTACAGAACGTGCTACAGACATTATTGGGCTATGACTTTCCCAGAGGTGTATTTGTAGGTGAGTGACATCAGCAACCTTGCCAACATTCGGTATATAAATTCTAAGGAGTGTGTGTAACCTAAAAAGCATTGTTCATCACTCAGAGACACAAGGAATCACACACATGCAGTTTCCAAGTCTGGGGTTAGAACACCTACCTAATTACTTTATCACACTACAACAGTACGCAGTTACAGGACATGCTACAGGGATTATTGGGCTATGATTTCCCCAGAGGTGTATTTCTAGGTGGGTGACGTCAGCAGCCTTGCCAAAGTTGAGTATATGTATTGTACAGGGTGTGAGTGGCTTAAAAAGGTATTGCTTTCTACTCAGTCAGACACACACACACAGATTCATACACAAGCACACAGTTGTTAGGTCTGTGGTTTGAACACCTACCTAACTACTTTATCACACTACAACAGTACGCAGTTACAGGACGCACTACAGAGACTACTGGGCTATGACTTCCTCAAAGGTGTATTTCTAGGTGAGTGACATCAGCAGCCTTGCCACGTTGAGTATATGTATTATATGGGGTGTGAGTGGCCTAAAAAGTATTGCTTTCTACTCAGTCAGACACACACACACAGATTCATACACAAGCACACAGTTGCCAGGTCTGGGGTTAGAACACCTATCTAATTACTTTATCATACTACAGCAGCACACAGTTACAGGGCATGCTACAGAGATTATTGGGCTATAATTTCCCCAGAGGTGTATTTCTAGGTGAGTGACATCAGTAGCCTTGCCAAAGTTGAGTATATGTGTTGTACAGGGTGTGAGTGGCCTAAAAGAGAATTGCTTTCTACTCAGTCAGACACACACAGATTCACACTCCAGTCAGGTCTGGGGTTAGAACACCCAACTAACTACTTTAACACAGTACCACAGTATGCAGTTACAGGTCGTGCTACAGAAATTACTGGGCTATGATTTCCCCAGAGGTGTATTTCTAGGTGAGTGACATCAGCAGCCTTGCCAAAGTTGTGTATATGAACTGTACGGAGTGTGAGTAGCATAAAAAGCATTTCTCTGTACACAGTCAGAAACAGAGAGACACACACACAAATACACACTTACACAGTTGCCAAGTCTGGGATTAGGACTACTACCTAACTAGTTTATCACTACAGCAGTACGCAGTTATGGGATGCACCATGCGGATTACTGAGCTACAGCTCTCCCAAAGGTGCATTTCACATTGGATGACCTCAGCAGGCTTGTCATGATACTGCTGTGGGGAGGGCAGAGTGAGCATGGGTTGTAACCCATTCATGTAGGGGTTGACATGCCACATGTGGGCACACATGGGGTCATATGCCAAAGTTACGTGTATACAGCTACTAGGTGACTACTTCCTTGTATAGTCATCTTACACAGCTGGCACGTGCAACATGCCATCATGCTGACAGATACTGGTGGCTAGTATCTGCAGTGAGTGACACCTGCACCTCATGTGTTTGGGGCCCTTTGGCTGTGTGCTGGGTGGGACAGGCCCAGATGGCTCCTTGTCACGGTCACCCTCTTCCACACATCTATGTCCATCTACCTTTGGCTTATTATAGTGTGTTGTCCTTACATATATGTCTGTATCCCTATCCACTGTGTGTGCAAGGCAGGAGTGGTGCATACTGATGTGTCTGCACTAAGAACTGCAACTGCCGGATATGTCTGGTCCACTGGTGTTTGCTGAAATGGCCTTCATGTGTTTAAGTGTGCGAGCATGCCCAGTATGACCTTTCAGTTTGTTGTTGACTGACATTGCCTTAATTTCTCTGTGTGTATGAGCATGCCCAGTATGGCCATCTATATTGCATGTGTGGATCAAGTCCAGGTAGTTTGTACTGCGGTGCTGACCTTTGTGTTGTACACCGACAGGTAGCATGCTGTGTCTGCAGGGTATACATCGGTCATTTGGCATTGACTGTTGCTACATTTCTGCATAGCGGGGGGGGGCACCTGACTGTTTCTACATTTCTACACAGGAGTGGGGGGCACACCTGACTGTTACTATAAGTGTACATAGGATGGTGGGGCACACCATGCACTTTTACACATTTGCTAGGACTGTACTGGTATGTCAGGTACACCATTTCAGTCTGTAGTCTTACCTATCATGCTGGCTAGAGGCATAACAGTGTACTACAGATCTTAGCTTTAACTATCTACATATTAGTTTCTGACTTCCTAGCCTTCACAACTTACATCCAACTGGCTGGCCTGCTGTAGTCTGTCTGTGTAGGCCTGGGGGAGGGGTTACCCATAGGGCTCATTCAGAGGCCATAGTACAGCATTTGTTTGTGTTTGTCTACACCTATCTTGCTGGCGGTGGCTGTTGTTGGGTATGTGCCCCCTCAACTGGCATGTGTGAGTCACTTACTTTGTGGGTGTCCCAGTATTGAGGGTAGTGCTGAAGGGCTGCCTATGTCAGATGCACTGGTGGGGGGCTGTGTGGCCCTGGCCCATGCTGTTCCTGCTGCAGCTGTTTCCGCAGGATCATATTGTGCAGCATGGCCCATACAAGGACAATTTTAGTACAAGTAGTTGGTGAGTACTGAAAGGCTCCACCAGATGTATCCAGACACCGGAACCATGACTTGAGCATCCCAAACACACGTTCTATTATGATTCGTGTTTGTGCTTGTGCCTCATTATGGAGTTCTTGTTTGGGTGTGTGTGCATTTCTGATGGGTGTCATCAGCCATGGCTCCAGTGCGTATCCAGAATTCCCCTATAGGTGACCTTGTGGGCTATCCCCATTGGCAAATGTCTGGTACAGCTGTGTTAGATGCCAGATGTGTGAATCATGGTAGCTTCCAGGGCAGCCAGCACACACATTCATTATTATGCCCTGGGCATTGCACACGACCTGGCAGTTGATGGAGGGGAAGCCTTTGTGGTTGATGTAGATCCTACCATGCTCACCTGGTGATGCTTGCATGCATATGTGTGTGCAGTCTATTGCACCCACTACCTCAGGGTATTCTGCTATTTGGTGGAAGAGACGCATATTGCTAGCCAACACCTCACGGGTGATGGGGAAATATACGTGCCCACAGACATGTGCTGACATGGCATCCAGGAACTGGTGGAGTACCCTGGATGCTGATGCCTGTGAAATCCCCATCATATCCCCAGTTGGCCTTTGGAAGGTACCTGTAGCTAGTATTCTTAGACCTACACATACCTTGGTATCCACTGGGATGGGTTCCCCTCTGTTAGTTCTGTGTATCAGGCATGGCTGGCACAGCTCAACAATTTGCTGTAGAAGGTCCCTGTCCACCCTATAGTGCTCCACTATCTCCAGCTCATGTAGCCCTTGGTAGGTTACCCTGGGTCTGTGCACTTTTCTCCATCTCCTCACTGTGGGTTGCTCAGCAGCATTCACATCCTCACCACCCTCAGCATCTTGCACATGCTGGTTTATGATAGCAAAAGCAGCCCCTAACATTTTTTCTCTTGTTTTCGTTTTGCAAAATTTCCCCGTCTGTATACACTAGTGGTGCAGAGCTTTTGGGTAAAACAAGGGGGAAAGGTGTTTACATAGTTTATAGTGGTGTGCTGGGCTGGTCTGGTCTGCTGCCTGTGTAATTGACTGATTCTGATACATTTCACCTGTCAGCTAAGGTAGTTCTCCTTGATTACCTTCCTACTGCTGGTTTCCCTTCTCATTGTCTCCATATTTAAGCCCGTGTGCATGCCACACAAATGGAGTGCTCAAATGTGCACAGAGCTGCTTTTTCCTGGTTTAACTTCTTTTTTCTACCTGTAAAACCTGGTACGTGGCGCGCACACCCGCTTACACTTTGTACAGCGTGCTAGGCAGGTTTAGACACACTCCTAGCTTAGCTGTGGTAAGCTAGGAGCAATCCCGAGCCACAGGTCTCCAATCCATTTACAGTATGCCTGACATCCACACCCATGATGTCACCTATATCCTAGTCTTGCACCCAGCTATTTATACTCTTACACTCTTGGGACCTGCCTCACACCCTGGGAATATCTGGGATTCATTAACCTTTCCCTCATTTGCATAGGATTGCCTGCTAATGCATAGTTACATGTCCCACACTGAGCCTCCCCCCTTAGCAACCATTACTCACTGGCCAGGTTGTCTTCTGCCTGCCATTGACTTGCATGGCAGAATACTGATTTTAGTTAGAATGCTTATTTCAGGTTTATTTTGATTTTCCCCCAATCCCGTTTGCGCACTGCCTGTTTAAGCATAGGGCAGCAGTTGTTTATTTTATTTTTTCAACAGTTTGCAATGCCAATGGCCTTCTACTTGGCCATTTGCATGCTTCCTCAATGATATGCAGCCTTTATTTTGAGCTGTCATAGCTCCGTTTTGTAGTTTGCAGAAATGTACTCAGTTACTAACCGAGTACATTTCTGCAGACTGCACTCATCCTGCACTGTCAGCTGCCAGCTTCCTGGATCACAAATTACCCTCATTTGCATGGTTTACACCTGCAAATGAGTGTAATTTGCATACAGGAGCTTGGTCTGTGCAGGATTAGCCTAAGAGCTCATGTCCACATCCCGGGAGCTCATTCCTGGCTCGCATGTCGGCCATATTGCTGAAAATTGCTCTTAGACTAATCTTGCACGCTATAAAGGGCTTAGTAAATCCGGGGGACAGTTATCTCACCAAGTCATGTGATCTAAGAATTAAGCTTAAAGGGCAGTTCCATTAAGTCCCTTTCTACCATCTGCATGTAATTCTAGAATATACTTCATCTCTTTACATTCTGTTTTATTATTAGATCATCTTTCATCAGAAAGAATGATGTTCGTAATGCACTGTATAAACATTTTCTAGAGAATGACACCAGTCGTACTTTTTAAGTTTTTCGTTTTGGAATTACTTATGCCTAGCAGTAAAAAAGGTGATCTAAGGAATGTCCCTTTAATATCAATTCTTAGATCACGTGACTTATGGAACAGCAGCAAATGGTAGTCTAACCATGACCACAGTGTAACAGTCCAAATAATCCAAATAAACCACTCACAGAATCTCCGTAGTAAAGGTAAAAAGTTTTAATCCATGGAAGAATAAAATAAGCGCTTTCGCGTAGGGTCACCTACGCTTCTTCAGATATAAAAGCATACAAAAACTCTCCCTATTTTATATCAAATATGGCGGGAAGAGTAGATATAAATTAACAAATAATTATTCAATCATTCACTTATTTAAATCATGAGACCTTGCCAACAGTTAATATCGTTGTGTCAACAGCATCCTGAACATAAACACAGCTTTATCATAACAGTAAATAAACAAATATAAACGTTGCTTTTAAGCACTGTCCTTCATCATAATCACACTAACTATTTACAATAATTTCTAAGTGCATACTATTGTAAGTTTCTTGATTACATCATGAATACCAGTAGAATACACATTAAAGTTTCGTGCATGAAAATTGTCAAATACATAACTGCGGCATAGATGCATTAAACCAAACTGTTTATATTATCACTTTTATAAATATCAAGTATATTGCACATAAATCAGGTTAAAGCAATATTTAGCACGGCATGGTTATACAATAAATTGCACCTAATAAAAATCTCTCCCTTCTTTAGTAGCAGTAAATGCTAGATGATCGCTGTTAAATGTCTAAACCCAACGTAAACAAATCAACCTAAGGCAACCAACAGATCGACATTACTGTAAAACGTGGGGTAGCCATCAAACACGTAAATAGAATTACTGTGAACTTTTTGTTACCTTGATATACCCTGATTCTTATAACCTAGATGAACAACACTTAAACTTAAAAAAACAGTGGGTGTCATCTAGTGCAAGGGAAACGTGATGAACAACTTGCTGCTGATAATCCATTATACGATGTTACGTTATTACGTAAAACAAGGTGCGCAATAAGAATTGCTTGTTTGGCGCAACTTTGCTTCCATTCTATTAATCTCAAGAGACGTTGTTCACTAAGTCAGGTAACAACAACTATGTATAAATAAATAATATTCAACAAATTAAAATACCTTAATCTAAATCAAAATCTTATGTCTATATATAAATCTATACAATCATAGAGATGTTGCAAATGTAATATACATCAGTGAAAGCATGACAAATTGATTACCTTAATGTCATGTCAACAAATAAATGTGTATAGGTTATTATGAATTCCTATAATACATGTAATTATCCATATGTATAAACCCCAAGCCCATATATATTAATACTATTATAAATCCTCATAGCTACATTAACATAATTCACTAAAACACTATATATAAGAAAACTATGATTATATATACCTGTATGGTTGCACTTAAAAATAATAACAATAATAATAATAATAATAATGTGACTTATCTGTGTTTTAGCCTTGCTTTTATGGTTTTATTTTCCTTATTTGAATAATATCCACGGTGGTGCAGCGGTAGCGTTGTTGCCTCACAGTTAGAGGGTCTCTCGTTCGATTCTCAGCTGGAGTGCAGGGAGTGCCTTCTGACTGAAATCTGCATGTCCTCCCCATGGTCGAGTGGTGTTCCGAAAGACATGCGTGAATGGGTGTGCTTTCACTGAAAGTTGGACATCGAGCTGGCAACTCGGCACCGTAAAAAATCTACTGCCAATCATTAGCAGACCGAAGTTCTGCTGTGGCGACCCCTAACTGGGAAAAGCCGAAAGACAATTTGAATAGAATCCATGATTTTATATAGTGGCTGACTGGTTGGTTTTACTTCTGTTTTTACCTTTTCATATTTAACCAGTCTTAATCAGAGTTTACAACATTTTTCTCTACATTTTGCTTTCTGTCAAAAAGATACTAAAGAACCTAGACATGAAATGCAACCCAAGTCCCAAAAGCATACATTCTGCATTCTTGAAAAAATTTGTCAAACAACTCTCTAAGCAATTAACAGATATCTTCATCTCCTCCATCAGCACTGTGAATATTCCTCACATTTTAAACAATCCATCACAATTCATATTCCTAAGACCTCTAACCATCTTCCCCTCAACATTTTGGCCTAGCACCCATCAGCTGCCCACTCACAAAGGCATTTGAAAAACTATACTATGAACATCTTTATGATCACCTGGAGAAACCCAGCCTCATTATAGATTCCCAGTACTATTATAGTAATTTGTACAATGACAAGTAGATGCCTGGGTGGACACCTTAACTGATTTCTGCAGAGTCTTTAAAATGCCAGTCATGCACTACAACTAAATAAGCTAAACAGGATCTGGTACAAACACACTCAACTGGTTTAATTAACTGTCTAGCACAATCGCCCTAGTGCAGTTGGGCAACCAATTTACAGACAGTGGCAGCCCACAGGTGTCCATTTTTTGCCACATATTATTTCAATCTTTATCAGTGACAGATAATGTCACTGTACCAGGTAACGTAACACTTTATGCTGGTGACATCTTTCTAACAGAAAGGGCTCCTCAGCAATATTAGTCTAAGTATCACTCAAAATTACTTCTCTTCCTAATGCAAATGGCTAACCAGCAACAAACTTAGCTTAACTGCTCACAGAACTGCAGCCATGTACTTTGGGACAAAACACAAGCTTTGTAAAACCTTGCCTTTGCATATTAGAACTCTGAACAATGAATTCATTTCCATAATATGGAAGTGCTTAGGTTATATATTATATTAATTGCTGCCATTCAAATCATATGCTGACTTTAATGTTTCAAAGGTTACTGATCAACTTAAACCACCTGCTCCATCTAAAATATCTTCAGCGAAGAAACTAGCTAGGCCATTTTGAAGAATGTCTTCACAACAAGACTATAATATGCCTTTCTAATCATCTCCCTGGTTCACCCTTAATATCAACAAAATACATGCACCTATAAATTCCATGTGCAGATTCTTAAACTCCCTCCTCAAATAGAACATCATTGTATCACCCCCAAAAAGTCACATCACTTGCGATTGTTTGTTTATCGTTCTTTACATTTAAAATCCTGAATAATAGCTACTGCCCATCTCCTAGAAGCAAACTACAAGTCAAATACCTCTTATTCACTCCGAAGTCAGGGCAATGACATTTTAACACTAACATGAGCAACCGCTTCTACTTATTGATGTCAATGATATCTCGGCATCGGTTTAGACTCTGTCTTATCTTTTACCAAGCATACCGACAATGTGCTCAACAGACAATTTGCCCAAATGAAATTATGTTTCATTATTTCTTACTGTTCATCACATTCTGAATGAAGAATACTAGCCAGAAATGATATGGCCTATCATTACTACAATCCACTCCAGCTCCAGCACTCATAAAATACAAATGACTTCAAAAATAAAATATCCAGATTTCCCAACCTGCTGATGCCCACACTCTCCATTGTGACCTCTTGAAAGGCTTCAGTCAGTTATCACTAAATAGAAGAGCAATTCTTATTCTTAGAACTTTGCTCCTCAAACTTATCAAGTAAGACAAATAACTTCTTCAAACAATATTGTTCATTTGGAGCACAATTGATCCATTTAAGACAATCACAGTGATTTGATTGTCCCAATACAAACTTTTTTTAATCAGTCACAGAGGAAAGCGAATTAACAAAGATGGGCTCATCCAATATGGAATCACTTGCCACGGGAGGTTAAGAGGCAACAGGCTCTTCTTACTGTCAAGAACAAATTAATGGAGTACCTAATCAATGAAGCAGCCTGCATGTATTTTTGGAGCAATGATTAAAATATCCACAGTATTTCCAATGCTTAATTTTGTTTGAAAAGTTGAGGGAAACCCTGTCAACTGTCAGTGAATATTCACTGTTGCAATCACGTTTTTCTTGAAAAGAATGTGCACATTAATGTTTCTGTTTTCATTACATTATATGTTTATGTTTCTTATTATACATTATCATGGCTGTATGTACTTCACTGCTCATAACTGTATTATAGCAATTTATAGGTTCATAACTAAGCACAAGACAATACATCTGCAGATCATTGCAAGCCTAGCCCATAACCCATATTCAAATGTTCCCTCTGGCCACAAGGAAGGCAAAAACAAATCCGTTGCATAAAGCACAACTGGCCACATGCCAAGGAGACCCTTTGATGAGATTTAAAGTTGTGTCACTAGTTTACTTAAACAATGCAGTAACCACTGCAAAGCCCTTTTCTGTCCAAAAATACCTGGATAATGGTTAAAAAGAATCTGATGACCAGCCCACTAACCCTGTTATCAGATTGGAAAATAAAATAATAAATAAAAATATAAAATTCATCCTGCAAATGCTTATAAAACTGCTAGATTTATTGAGTGATCCTGCTGTTTCCATCTGCTGGTAATAGATTTCTTGGTTACCAACAAAATCAGTACAAACAGTGCCCATTCTGCTTTAGTCCATTTACTCTTTAACCACGAACCCAGCAAAAATGTCTCCTGATCTAGCGCAGTTCTGGATGGCCACAAAGATTTTAATGTCTCCCTTATTTGCTTCCTAAATTGCACTAACAGTCCCAGAATATAAGCTGCCAGGTTCCTACCATACTCTCCTTATTTTTCCAGCACTCAGTTGTTGTCCCAGGAAAGCAAATGTTTATGGATGCATTTTCACTTCCCTAATCACTTGCCAGGTCCTAGTCCAATACTCGACTTGACTCTCCATCACCACGCAATTCCCCCCAATCCAATCTCATCTTCTTCTCTGCTTTCTCTCCTAGGTTCCTTAAAATGGTGTAAAACTTAGTTACAATGCATTTGGTATCTCTTTCATTCCCATATAACTTATAACCTATAAGTCATATAACTTATAACCATTGCAAAACCACTAAATGACTTTCTAGAGCACTTGTAAAGCCCCTTAAAGTTAAATATTCCCTATGTTCAAAATTCCAGTTAGTTCTTCCTTGATACCATTCTGCTATCCCAGTTTCTCCTATTAACTCTTCCCAATAAAACAGTTTCTTCTTTCTAGCTACCCACATATATTTCTTTAATAAACCTCATTATGTTCTGCGTCTTACACTTCTTGGTGCTAATATACCCCTCTTCTCTTCAACCTCCAGTGCCTTCACTAATCATCTTCATGCCTGATACAGCATCCAACATTTTGTTGTCCAGATTGAACTGTTTATCCTAGAACATACTACTCTGTGGTGTATTGTTTCTCCACACATTGGTTTCAACATTTTAACCTACCCTACTTCAGTCTGCTTAATGCTACAAGTGCAAAAACCCTCATCCAAGCTGCTGTCCAATGGACCTCAAAGTCTGGTACCCCGAAATCTCCCAGATTCACTGATAAATATATGTTCTTCCATGCTACCATGGCTATTCCTTTCTTCCTTAAAAGTGTGGTTACCACGCCCTTCAATTTGGAAAATAAATCCTTTCCTAGGACTGAATGAACAAAATATGGGACTTGTTAGAGTTGTATTATCTTTTAGGACACAACCTTTCCACTAAATCCAGGTCTAGCTGTCACCATTTTTGAAATAGTGATCTGCATTTCACTTTTTAAGGTATTAAATTTGTCTGTGAATTAGTACAATATTTTAAAATTGCCCCTGATTTTGGGCCTTTGGCACTTCATTATTTTTGGTTTTGCCCAGAACTCTTGTGCAAAGAAGTCAAGAGGCATGGTGAGGGCATAATGGGGCAGCTTCATTAATTAACTGATAAACATATCATCCTGTGAATTCAAATGATAAATTACTCCCCTTGAGTAATTTCTCTTTAAATAAACAAAAGGAATGTTAAGCAGCTTTTTCTACCTAAAGACCAAATAAATTATTCTCTTAAAATTAACCAACTTGATATAATGAGTATTGTTCAACTGAGAAAAATCCAATCAAGTCATTTTACTTCTATCATTCAAACTCAGTGAGAAACATTTACCTCAAATTCAGTACTCAAGAATTCTGGGAAAAGCAAATAAATTGTGGGAGGGGGTTGGCAAAGACCCAAACCAGAGACATTTTTTCAGTATTGACCTAATTTACTTATAGAGGTAATCAAACAACAGGTTCTGCTTTAACATGCATTTTCTTAACAATAAGAAGTAATTAGTAAAAAATTATAAGAAAAACCTAACCAAGCTTTGTTTTGTACTGTGTGGTACCTTAAACCTCCTGTAATAGAGGCCCATGGATATATATGCAAATGAGCCCAAAGACATCAAGTTATTCAGCTAAATGGCTTCTGATTGTCCATGACTTTTTACATTTTCCTTTTTAAGTCTTTATGGAAAGATTCAGGCCAACAAAGCCAAATGCCACACTGGCTGTGGACATGCACATATTGGCCTTTTTATGACCTCATCAGCAGAGCATAAGTGGACTGTTTGTCTATACTCTAGAAACACAGGGTCTTTAAACTGAGCTGATGTCCATAACCATTAAGGTGTCTGCAAAATATTCCAACTAACAATTTAACCAAAAATGCAATTAGTAAAAAACTGCAAGAAAAACATACCCCGGGATTCATAACGTTCGGCGCAAGGTCGACGTTAGGCTTGCGCCGACAGTGTGGCGTGAAGATGGCACAGTAGTGCCAAATGCATGTTAATTAAGGCACACTGCCACCACAGCCACGTGCATAGGAAACGAGCGAGTGCATAGGGCGTATCGAAGTGCTGCACGGAGGCGTGGGAATGTCAGCTGTCGACGTGCAACCTAAAATGCTTGCATATAACAATTTGCAAGCAATAGTAATCACATCTGTCAGTGTCTGTGGATACTGAAACATATGCAAAGCATGCAAGACAGTTCCTGCAAACACAAAATGAAGAAGCAAACACAAATGCATGGTAGAGAATAATGGGTCCCTATCCCTCGAACAAAGAAAACCGTGTGGCCGTAGTCCAATGCAGTGTAGATAGTTATACCAAGTGGAAGTGAAACGTATCATGTTAGCGCGCCGCCAATAGGTACGTCCAGCCCAATGTTTTGGGTCACCAGCTGACCCATATAGTGAGAGAGAGTACATAGCTGGGCAGATGTGTCCATAACAAATCCACAATAAATGTAAATACCTAGCGACCGTATGACAGAATTATATCCCACAACGCATGTAATAATTACAAACAATAGGTATGTCCGTATTTAACATACCATATGTGACAGGAAATAGAATAAGCATGTAAACGAAACAGAAGGAGCATATAAACTGCTACAACAATAAGGCAACATGTAGGCTTAAAGGAACAGTATTATCTGTAACTTTGACTGTGGGTACATGTTGTCCAGTACAATCAGATATCTGTCCGGAATATATCCCATCCTGGACATAGGAAAAGGTGGCATCCTACCAATGATCAGAACAGTCAGCCAAAATCCGCACATCTGCGGTCCAAGCCATACTTGTCAGGATGTGTCACAGTTGAACGGGTATTACCCGGGTATACCAACCATGTCATGAAAGTTAAGTATGGGCGTGTACCTATGTGCGTAATGTATAGCATGTGGAAGGTGAAACATGCCAGGGCAGGCCACACAACCATACAGGTACCTGACATATGTAGTGAATGCAATGTGTTACCTTGACCATGTCATGGGCCATCAAACAAAGCAGTGATGGATGGAGTGTCAGGAATATGTGTGTGGGGGGATGGGTAATGGTATAATCCTCAAAGGCGAGACTGTGTCATATGCAGAATAGTGAACTGGAGGTGTATGAAGGAGCAGCGGGTGAATCAGAAAGAAACACAGAGAACATGTATACACATCTGCAATACATCCAGACAGGCCATACTGTAGAACACAATCCCACAAACATATAAATATTAAAATGTGCGATACAAATGTACAGAAATGTCACCTGCACATACCCACAGATTGGTCCTGATGGAACTGGCCAAATCAAATGAAACAC
>NC_056727.1:1187146454-1187281454 GCF_019279795.1 Protopterus annectens
GATTAGCATGGACGTCCATAGTTATGAATCAGAATGTGACAAAGTCCAACTAAACACTTCCAAAACTAGTGATATTAGGTGGACAGGTGGTAGAATACAGGTAATGACAGATGACAACATGTATGAGTCATAAACAGCATGTACCTCGACAAACATGAATAAATACATATGCTCTGTGACTGTCAATATGTCTCGTTAATATAAACAATCGTCTAAATGTGCCCCACAGTGTGTTATGCAGTGTTCCTGATACAGTGTTCATTCTCCCCCATTGGTATGTGAGGTCTGCTAGTGACGGAAAGTGCATAATTTGCTGACCACCTTAGGTAGATGATAGCATAATAGATGAGGTTCCATACCCATACGCCTTTGAGTGACACACCCGTCTGGGCAGTTGTGTCCTGCAAAATGAATGTTATGGCACATGGCCTGTGAGTTCGGGAAAGGAGGCTATATATTGTGTAGTGGTGTCAGAAATTAATTTGTTGTATCAGAAACAGCTACATGTAATAGGAAACAGTATTAGCAATTATAATGCTATAAGAATAACCTTAACATATGCAAACCGTGGAAGTAGTCAGTTGACACCTGGCTGTGGGTATGTGTTGCCTTGACACATGTGATAGCTCTACATATAGGATCTATAGGGCCGCCATCATTCTGAATGGCCAAAGTGGGACCTGCTCTGTAGAAATGTCAGACGTACCAGGGCAGAACATACCTACAGCCATGCATAGTACAGCAATATACATATCAGCACAAATTAAAGTGTAGTCTAGCAGCTGTAAAGTTGCTTATGCTACTACATATAACATATCGACGTGTCAGGTATACAAAACCTGTAACAGGCAACCACTACAGACATGTAGAATATGAGAATGTCCCCTAATCAGGACAGTTGCAATGGCTAGAGTATCGTCACATGACATATACCTAATGAGGGACTGGCCCATATAAAGTGGGAAAGGTTTTATTCCTACAGTCTCCCGTCGTGCAATCTGAAAGGTGGAAAACATACAGTAGGTATGCGGTAGCATGACTCGCCACACAGCTGCATTAACAAAATCATAGTCACATGTCAACATTGCAGAGTATCATTTCCCATGTATCAGGCAGATGGGAGCAGATTGTATGAGGAACACGCATATAATATGATTACGTCACTGGACAGGCCGCCGAGTCCGTACAGTCGAACGCCTGCCGTCACCAAATGGTTAGACATACCAGATACTGTAGTCATGTAGTCCGATATAATATGCATCACAAGGGATCACACACACCCAGCATGAATGACAAAGGTAAGCAGAAATGTTGGTGACCGAGCGGCTGTAGGCATGTTTGTCTACCAGTATGCCAGTAGTGCACTGTAAAATAAATTTGGAATCTAAACGGGTAAAAGGTGCTGTAACCAGAGATCAGCAGTGCTTAACACTGTACAAACCCACGCACTACTGCCCTCATCTGCTGGAATGTGCCTTACCCAGTCCGTATCCAAAGGCGTTGGTCTGTCCGCAAACAAAGAACAGCCCTATTCATGTGTTGGTAGCAGTACCCTGCACACATAGCTCATGTGAATTAACAATAGACCATGGCATATGTACAGACAATAGATGAACACACACACCATGCAGTGCAGTCATCCAACAGTATAACAATGTACTGGCAGATATGTCCGGACCACTGGTGTATGCATGCCTGGACATCCTGTGTTTCAGTGTGTGAGCATGCCCAGTATGACTGTTACGCATGTTGTTGACCAACATTACCATCATACCGTCATGTGTGTGAGCATGCCAAGTATGGACAACTGCACCGCATGTGTCACATGTCCATATAGTCAGTACTGTGTTGCCGACCCCTCCGTTCTACACAGACAGGTGTAGTGCTGTATCTACAGGGTAGCTAATGGTCATGTGGCATTGACAGTTGCTACATGTCTGCATAGCGTGGGGGGACATCCAACTGCATCAACAGTCCTACACAGCACCGTGGGTGGCGCACATGACTCTCACATGTGTAGGTTGGACGGGGGGCACAGCTGACAGTTGTACACATCTGCCGCTACTGTACTGGTATGCCAGGTACTCCATGTCAGTGTGTGGACCTACCTACATTAACGGTTGAAGGGATACCAGTGTACATCATATCCCAGCGTTAAATACCAGTACAGTGGTGTTGGACATCCTAGCTTTCACAACCTACATCAAACTGCCTGGCCTGCTGTAGTCTGTGAGTGTCTTTGGGGGTTGGGGTCATTCATTGGGCATATCCATAGGCCATTGTATATCATTTGTCTGTATTGGTCCACACCTGTCCAGCTGCATGGAACGTGTGTGGGCTGTACGGACACACATGATGTTCAGCCCATACTCTGCAGTGGGTTAGGACACCCTGTGTACTACTGGCTAACATTGTGACCCCCATATGTGCTACAGATGTTATGGTGCCACTATGGACGTGTACTGTCTGCTGCCCTAACAGTCGGCCACCAAAGTCTCTTGTATGCTCACATACATACCATAGCAATGGGTAAATACACATTCTAATATAACTGCAAATTTTTAGGGCGATAGATGTACCCAGGGGGTGTTCTGGGCCTGAGGACAGTGCTGGAGGGCTGCCTATTTACCTCCTATACAAAAATCAAAAATCTGTCCTATGCTGCCCGACTGAAAGAACTCCAGCTCTATTCAGTCGCTTACCGCTTGTTCAGAGGTGACCTTTGCCTGACATACAAGGCCATGTCTAACCCAGATTTGATGAATATGCTTCACCTCAAAAAATCAAGATCCATCAGAGCCACAAGGGCGGGAGACTTAAACCTCGACACGGCTATTAATAGGACGTGCTGGAGGGATAGATTCATCACCCACAGACTCCCTATGCTGTGGAACAAAATCCCGGTATATGTGAGGCAGAGCACCTCGCTGGCCTTGTTCAAGAGAAATCTTGACCAATGGATGGGAGATCGCAGATATACTCCAGGGATTACCTCAGTGTCACTGCTAGACAGAGGCACAGCAAAATAATGGGTATAGTTCCCCATACAAAAGGGGTGGCGTAAGCCACAAAACTATGGGCTAGGCTTATAAATGCCCTCGGGCAGATAGCCTAGTATGAACCTATGAAACTATGAACCTATGGCCGAGCACAGGTAGTGTCATGTTTGGCATCCATTGTACTGTGTGCGGGTCAGAGAGGGGACATCCGGGGGTACCTACTGTGTCAGTGCATATGCCTTGTGTTGCCTCTTTGCCAAGGGCAGGTCATACTGTGCATGGCCTTTCACTGACTGGGCCCTGTTCAGGTAGTTCCTTCGCCAAGTCACATTGTGCCTGTACAGGACTTGGCAGTGGTGTTGGGCCATGTGGCCCTGCCCCATGCTGTTCCTGCTGCAACTGTTACTGCAGGATCAGAATGTGTAGCATAGCAAATACCATTACAAACTGTGTGCATGTAGCTAGTGAATACTGCAGGGCTCCACCAGATGTGTCCAGATACCA
The DNA here is from genome assembly GCF_019279795.1 of Protopterus annectens. Classification (NCBI taxonomy): domain Eukaryota; kingdom Metazoa; phylum Chordata; order Ceratodontiformes; family Protopteridae; genus Protopterus; species Protopterus annectens. The sequence continues at coordinate 1,187,149,958 of NC_056727.1, forward strand.
GAACCGTGAACTGAGCATCCCAAACACATGCTCAATTACATATCTTGCCTTTGCATCTGCCTCATTATGGTGTGAGTGTTCAGGTGTGTGTGTGCATTGCTGCTGGGTGTCATCAGCCACGACACCAGTGGTTACCCAGCATCTCCCACTAGGACACTGTAGGAGATGTCCATATTGGCAAAGGTGTGGTACAGCTGTGTCAGAAGCCATATATCGGAATCATCATAGCTTCCAGGGCAGACAGCACACACATTCAATCTAATGCCCTGGCCATCGCATATGGACTAGCTGTTGGAGGGTATGCCCCTGCAGTGACTGTAGGCCCTACCCCACTGACTGGCTGGTGCTTTGATGTGTATGTGTGTGCAGGCTATAGCACCCAGTACCCCAGGGTAGTCATCCATGTGGTTGAAGAGATGCATATTGCTGGTTTACTAATCACATGTGTTGAGGACATGTACGTGCACACTAACATGTGTTGACACGGCGTCTGTGAACTGGTGCAATACTCTAGATGCAGATGCCTGTGAGATCCCCATGATATCCCGAGTTGGGCTGGGTGAGGTACCTATGGCTAGTATACCCAGGCCAACACATACCGTGGTATCCACTGTGATGGGTTTCCCTCGGCCTGTTTGATGTGTCAGATGTGGCAGGCACAGGTCAACAAGTCACTGTAGGTCTCTGTCCACTCCATAGTGCTCTACCATCCCCAGCTCATGTAGCCCCTGGTAAGTTACCCTGGGTCTATAAAGTCTTATGTCACCCCAGTAAGGGATGTTCGGCAGCACACACATCCTCACTGACCTCAGCCTCCTGCACATGTTGGTCTATGTTGTCTGCTGCAGGCCTTCTCATTTGGTTGGACTGTGTCATGAAATGTACCCGCAGGTATACAGCGGTGGTGTAGAGTGCGGAGGAAACCTGTGTGTATGCTGCTTCCTCACATTACCATACTGTTCAGGTGTGGGCTGGCCATGTCATCTGCTGATTGTGCTGATCATCACCTGTTTGTGCAGCCTGTACACCCTGACTACCCCACCACTGCTGTTGTCCCTCCCAATGTCACCAGGCAGGTATAGACACACCCCTAGCTTAGGCGTGCTAAGGCAGGAGCACTCCCAAGGCACAGTTCTGCAATGTACATACAGTATGCCTGACCCCCCTCCCATGCTGTCAACTATATTCGAGCCCTGCACCCGGCTAACTACACACATACACCCCAGGTATATGCATCACACCCTGGGGATAAATGGGATACACTATTGTCAACCTCATCTGCATAGTATAGTCTTCTAATGAATAGTTATATGACCCATACCGAACCTCCAAATTAATAACCACTGCTTAGTGTCGCTCAGATCCATACACAACTGGTAACAGGTGCCTTACTATCACCATATTCGATGTACCATGGAATTCCCAGCAACAAAATAACCGGTGTCTACACGACTACAACCAGGGACCCTGCACACAACAGACGATGTGCATTACCACTATGCCATGGCAGATATATATACATCCCAGGTTATCATGTACAGATCATCCGGCACAAACATTCAATGGTGCTGATGTCCCCAGACATATATGTTTATATCTATATCTATCTCTCTATATCTACATATATCGTATATATTATTTGTATACATATATACATAGATATGCATACACACATATGCATACACACATATACATGTACACACATATGTAGATATTGCATTTATATCACAACAGTGGATCACATGACAACAAAGCATTAGACAGGCATGAAAAGGAACTACATGTGCCACCTGCATCATGTAGTGTTATTACTATTAAGACATGTGTGTTCTGTTGTGTCACATGGGTCAGACTGTATTAAGGGTAAGAGTAGGACTGCTGACATTTACTCACCAGACCTATTGGCGAATGTATGTGTTGACAACCCAGTATCTTGGCAGATTATGTGGGCTGTGGACACTATATAGGTCAGCAACAAATCACACTGAACACATCCTGCAGCTAGCCACCCACAGATCCCAACACATAGTGTATAAATGCCAAACACACACACCTGCCATGCCTTGGAATTGAGCACCTACCTGTCTAGTCTACCACACTACAGCATTACGCAGTAACAGAATACGCTACTGAGTTTCAGCATCACTGCACTCCCAGAGGCATACTTCTAGGTGGATGACATCATCAGCAAAGGCAAATATGCTGATAGAGAATATATGGAGAGGGAGCCATCTAAAAGCATTACTCTGTCCTCAGGCAGCTGGAAACACACACACTTGGCAGGGCCGGTAGTCGAACATACACCTAACTACCTTATCACCCCCCGGGGGCCCCCTTTGGGGGGGGTTTTTTTTTGGGGGGGGTTTAAAAAAAAACCCCTAATGGGTTGGAACCCCCCCCCAAAAAAAAAAGGTAATTAAAAAAGGTTTCCCATTTGGGGGGGCCAAAAAAAAAATTTTTAAAATTTCCCCAAAAAAAACCCCCCTTTAAATTTTTTTTTTCTTTTTTCCCCCCAAAAAATTTTTTAAACCCCCCCCTTTTGGGGGGGGGTTTTTTTTCCCCCCCAAAACCTTTTAAAAAGGGGCCCCAAAAAAAAAAGGGGGGGGGTTTTCCCAAAAAAAAACCCCCCCATTGCTAACCTTGGGGGGGGCCCCAAATTTCCGCCCCAAAAAAAGGGGGCCCCTTTTTTTTGGGAGGGGGGCCAAGCAAAATTTTTTTTTAGGGGGGGGGTTTTTTTTGGGGGGGGGGGTTTTTAAAGGGAAAACCCCCTTTTAATTGGGCATCCTTTTTAAAATTTTCCCCCGGGCCTGTTTTTTTTTTTTTTAAAAAAGGGGGAAAACCCGTTTTTTTCCCCCTTTTTTTTCCCCCCCGGGGAAGGGGGGCCCCCCTTTGGCCCAAAAAACCCCCTTTTGGGGGCCCGGTTTTTTTTCCCCCCCCCCAAAAAGGGGGGTTTCCAATTTAAAACCCCCCCCGGGGGGCCCCCAAATCAAAAAAAAAAAAATTTTTTACACATTTTCCCCCTTTTTGGGGTTTTTAAAAAGGGGGGGGTTTTTTTGGGGGGGGAAACCCCCCCCAAAAAATTTTCCCCGGGGGAAAAACCCCCCCCTTTTTAAACCCCCCGGGTTTTTTTTTGGGGGTTTTTTCCCCGGGGCCTTTTGGGGGCCCTTTTTCCCCCCGGGTTTTTTGGGGGGTAAAAAAGGGGGGGGGGCCCCCCCCCTTTTTTGGGGGTTAAAAAGGGGGGGTTCGGCCCCCCCTTTGCTAAAAAGGGAAAGGGAAAAATTTTTTCCCTTTTTCCCCCCAAAAAAAGGTTTTTCCCCAAAACCAAAAATTAAAAAAAAAACCTTTTTTTTTTTTTTTTTGGGGGGGTGTTGGGGGGAAAAATTCGGGGGGTTTCCCTTTCCTTTTTCCCCCCCCCCAACGGGGGCCCCCGGGGGGGGTTTTTTTGGGCCTTTGGGGGGGGCCCCGGGGCCCCCCGGGGCCCTGGGCCCGGGGGGTTTTTGGGGGGCCCCCCCCTTGGGGGTTTTTGGGGGGGCCCCCCGCGGGGGGGGTTTTTTTCCTAATTTCCCCCAAACCCCAAAAAAAAGGGGGGCCCCCCCAAAAATTTGGGTTTTTTTTTTGGGGGCCATAACCAAAAGGGGGGGCCCCCCCTTTGGCCCTTTAATAAAAAATTTAGGGGGAAAAGGGTTTTTTTGGGGGGAAAACCCCCTTTTTTTGGGGGTTTGGAAGTTTTTTTTTGGGATTTGGGGGCCCCCTGGGGGGGGGTTTTTTTGGGGCGGGTTTCCATAAAAAAATTTAAAATTTTTGGGGGTTTTTGGGGGGGGAAAAAAACCCCCCCAAAACCCCCCCCCGGGGGGGGGCCCCCCCCGGGGGGGGGTTTTTTTTTTGGGGGGCCCGGGGGGGGTTTTAAAAATTGGAAACCCACCCCACCCCCCCCCTTTTTTGGCCGGTTTTTTTGGGGGGGGAAAAAAAATTTTTCCCCCCCCCCCCCCCCCCAAAAGGGGAAAAAATTTTTTCCCAAAAAACCCCCTTTTGGTTTTGAAATTTTTTTTGGGGGGTTTTTAAAAGGGGGGGGTTTTCCCCCCCCCGGGGGGGGGGGGGAAAAACCCCCTTGTGGGGGTTTCCCCCCTTTTGCCCATTTTCCCCCGGGGGTTTTTTTGGGGGTTTTTAAAAATTTTCCCCCCCCCCCCCCCCCCCTTTTTTTTTCCCCCCCCGGGGGTTTTTTCCCCCCCCCTTTTTCCCGGGGCCCCCCCCCTTTTTAATTTTCCCCAGTTGGGCCCCCTCCCCCCCCCCCCCCCCCTTTTTTTTTTAAAACCCCCGGTTGGTTAAGGGGGGAAAAATTTTTTTTGGCCCCCTTTGTTTTTCCCCCCAAAAAATTTCCCTTTTTTTTCCCCCCCCCCCCCCCCCCCAAAAAAGGGCCCCAAAAAAACCCCCCGGGGAAAATTTTTAAAAACCCCCCGGCGAAAAAACCCCCCGGGGAAAACCCAAACCCCCCCAAAAAAAGGGGCCCCCCAAAAAATTTTGGGTTTTTTTTTTTTTAAAAAATTTTTTTTTAATTTTTTTTAAAAAAAGAAAAAATTAAAAACCCCCCTTTTTAAAAAAAAAAGGGTTTTTCCAAAAAAAAAAACCCCCCCCAAAAAAAAAAAAAGGGTTTCCCCCCCTTTTTTTTTTTTTTAAAAATTGGGGTTTTTTTTTCCCCTTTTGGGAAAATTCCCGGAAAAATTAAAAGGGCCTTTCCCCGGGAAAAAAAAAAATTTTTTCCCTTTATTTCCCTTTTTTTAAAAAAAAAAAAAAAATTTTTAAAAAAACAAAAAAAATAAAAAAAAAAACCCCCCCCTTGGAAAACCCCCCTTTTTTTAAAAAAAAAAAATTTAAAAACCCTGCCCGTTTTTTTATTTCCCCGGGGTTTTTTTTGGGGGAAAAAAGGGGGGAAAAGGGGGGGTTTTTAAAACCAAAACCCTTTTTTTTAAAGGGGGGGCCCAAATTGGGGGGGGGAAAAACCCCAAAACCCCTTTCCCCCCAAAAAAAATTCCAAACCCCAAAACCCAACCCCCCAAAAATACCGGGGGAAAAAAAAGGGAAAAAAGGGGGGGGGTTTTTTATTTTATAAAAAAAAAAAAAAAAAAACCCCCCCCGGAAATTTTTAAAAAAAACCCCCAAAGGGCGGGAGTTAAAAACCCTCCCCCCAAAAAAAAAAAGGGGAATCCTTTTTGGGTAAAACCAAAAGGGTTTTAAAAAAAGGGAAAAAAAAAAGGGGGGGGGGGAAAAAAAAACCCCCCCAAAAAACAAAAAAAAAATTTTTTAAAAAAACCCCCCCAAAAACCCCAAATTACCCCCCCCCCCCCCAAAAAAAAACCCCGGGGAAAAAAAAAATTTTTGGGGGGGAAAAGGAAAAGGGGGTTTTTTGGGGGGCCCCCCCAAAAAAACCCCCCCCCAAAAAAAAAAAAAAAAACCCCCCCCCCCGGGAAAGGGGGGGTTTTAAAAACCAACTCCCTTTTTAAAAAAAAAAAACCTCCCCCCCCCCAAAAAGGGGCCCCCCCGGGTTTTAAAAAAACCCCAAAAGGGGGGGAAAAAAAAGGGGGGCCCCAAAAGCAAACCCCCCGGGGGGGGGGAAAAAAAAACCCCCCCCCCAAAAAAAAACCCCCGGGGGAAATTCCCCCCCCCCAAAAACAAAAAAAAAAATTTTCAAAGGGGTTTCCCAACAAAACCCAAAACCCAAAAAGGGGGAAAAAAAAACCTTAAAAGGGGGAAAAAAAAAAAAAAACCCCCCCAAAAAAAACCCCCCCCCCCCAAAAAAAAAAAAAACCCCCCCCTTTTACAAAAAGGAATTAAAAAAAGGGGGGGGGAAAAAAAAAGGGGGAAAAAAAAAAAGGGAAAAAGGGGAAAAAAAGGGAAAAAAAAAAAACCGGGGGGGGAAAAACCCAAAACAAAAAAACCCCCCCCGGGGCGGGCGGAACCCCCCCCCCCTTTTTAAAAAGGTTTCCCCAAAAAAATTTTGGGGCCCCCAAAAAAAGGGGGGGAAAAAAGGGCAAAAAGGCCGGGGGAATGGGGGGAAATTTAAAAAAATTTTTAAGGTTTTTTAAAAAGGGGTTTCCCATTTGGAATTTTTTTTGGGGGGCCCCCCAAAAAAAGGGAAAAAGGGGGTTTTTTTAAATTGGGGGGGGCCCCTTTTTGGGCCCCTTTTGGGGGTTTTTTTTGGGGGGGGAAAAACCCCCAAACCCCAAAGCCCCTTTGGAAGGGGGGGGGGGTTTTTTCAAAAGGGAAAAAAAATTTTTAAAAAAAAACCCTTAAAAATTTAAAAAAGGGGCCCCGGGGTTTTTTTTTTTTTTAAAAAAATTTTTAAAAATTTTTTTAAAAAAAGGAAGGGCCTTTTCAAAATTTCCCTCGGGGAAAAAAAAAACCCCGCCCAATTTCCTGCCCCAAAAAAATTTTTAAAACCCCCTTTTAACAACCCCAAATGGGGGAAAAAAGGGAAACCCGGTTTTAAAAAAAAAAAACCCCCCTTCCCCCCCCCCCCCCCAAAAAAAAAAAAAATTTTTTCCCATTTAACCCAATTTGGGAAAATTTTTTTCCCCCCCCGGGCCGGGGCCCCGGGAAAAACCTTTTTTTAAAAAGGGCCCCTTTTCCCCACCCAAGAAAAAAAAAAAAAAAAAATTTTTTTTACAGGGGGGAAAAAAACCCCCCCAAAAAAAACCCCCTTTTAAAAATTTTGTTCCCTTTCCCCGGGGGAAAAAAAAAATTTTAAATTTTGGGGGGAAAACAAAAAAATTTTTTTAAAAAAAATTTTTTGGGGAAAAACCCCAAAAAAAGAATGTTTTTATTTTCCCCCAAAAAAAAAACCCCCAGGGAAGGAATTTTTTAAAAAATGAAAAAAACCCCCCTTTTTGGTTTTTTTTTAAAAAAAAAAACCCCCCCCCCCCCAAAAATTGCCCGGGTAAAAGGGGTTGCAAAAAAAAGGGAGGGGGGGGGGGGTTTTTTTAAAGGGGAAACACCCCCCTTTCCCCCAAAAAAATTGGGTTTTTTGGGGGGTTTTTAAAAATTTCCCCCCGGGAATTTTTTTTTTAAACCCCCCCTTTTAAACCCCCCCTTTTTGGGGGGGGGGGGGGTCCCCCCCCTGATTTTTTTAAAACAAAAATTTTTAAACCCCCGGGGGTTTTTTTCCCCCTTAATGGGGGGGAAAAAAATTTTTTTCCCCAAAATTTTACCCCCCTTTTTTTAAAGGGGGGGAAGGGGTTTTTTTCCCCCAAAAAATTTTGGGGGGTTTTTTTTTTTTTTTTTTTTTTTTTTTTTTTTTTGGGGGGGGGGGGGGGGGGGGGGGGGGGGGGGGTTTGGGGGGGGGGGGAAAAAAAAAAAACCCCCCCCTTGGGGGTGGGCCTCCCCCTTTGGGGCCCCCCCCTTTTCCCCCTTTTTTTTTTTGGGGGGGGGGGAAAAGGTGATTACCACATAGGCAGGGGTCCTCACCTCAACACTATCAGTGTGCATTATAGTGTTGTTGGGGAGTGTGGCATGTTACTTTTGTTTCTGTGTATGTCTGTGCATGTTCTCATCCTGTAATGTGACAGTGTATTACCCACACAGTGAGGCCTCATGCTATCAACTGGCCCTCGTTTACATCAGCCAACCCCTGTGTAAACCCCCCCACCCTGTCACTACCTGTGATGTGACCCCGGGATGGATGTCACTCTAGCCACTGTAGAAAAAGCTCACATGCTTCTGGATCAGTAGATTTTGGACATCTGTGGAATGGTAGCCTTTCTAACAGTGAGGTTGAGGCTTTTATGCATGCTGGTATTGCCCATGCCAAATCCACATTTACACATGGGGAAAATGCAAACCTGCTACTTTGGCACATGCAATTTGACCTTAAGGAGGAAGCAGGGCATCATTACCAACATTTTTCTGTTGTTACCAAGACACATACTGTGAAAAAAAATGCCTCTTGCAAACACTGAAAAGTAAAAGGTTAGGGGAAACAGGGCATAATTACCAACATGCTGTTACTGTTGTTACCAAGACACATACTGTGAACATATAACAATGCATTCTAAAACCCGTACTACATGGTATGTCTGGGTGTCAACAGTACACAACAAATGTAAATACACCTCACTATTCTGTTCACCCTGTGCATCAGACCATATGAGCATGTCCCTGCACCAAAGGTGTGGGTGAAAAGGGACAGGCCCCATCATATGCACAGGGTGATAATGTTTGGGGGGATAGGCTGCACCAGTGGATGACATCATGTGTGTGGGTTAGGGCCAGTAAACTGATTGGACATTTTGGGCAATGCATGTGGGGGTTGGTGCCCTACAGATGTTTTGTGTGCGGGGGCCCCAGTTCTGCCATGTGTCCAGCCTAAAAGGGTTTTTGACAGCTCCAGATTGTACAGACCAGGAGACAGCTCACTTTTGTCCCCGTGACCTGTGTGCCAGGGGTTGGGGACCCCCGGAGAGGCAGAGGGGTACTGTCCCCCTCCCTGGTGTCCCCCCTGGGAACATCCAGGGCCACATCCCATGGCCTGCTGTGTCCTGGTGTGGAAAGCACCAGCTGCACTGCTACTGCTACCGGCACTTGGGGCGGGGATGTGAGGGGGCCCTTCCTTTACCTGCACCAGGTGGGTGCTGGCCTACATCCTGGCCCCCCTCCTCCTACCAGATGTTCCAGCACAGACAGCTCAGCTCATGGATTGCCATGCCAGGGCAAGGATTCCAACCATGTCACCCAATCGCCTGTCCAGAACATCAGCAATCTGCTGTTGAGCATTTGCCAATGCCTGGATGTTGTTGTTTAAAAGGGAAACAGCCCTCTGAAGCCTCTGCCCTTCTCTGTTCTGCCATTCAGCAATTTCCTGTGCCCCCATTACAGTCTGGAAATGCATCACACCGCTGCTCGCTCTGTCCTGCAGGTGCATGTCTGCCAGAGGTCCTCCCCCCAGCACTGGCCACATGCCTGTGTGGCACATCTGCAGTCATTACACTGACACCATGGTGTAGACACACCTTCTGTAGCCACCACACCCCGTTCCAAGCTAAAACATGCTGACTGTCCTTCCTCTATGGCCACTGGTGATGGGGTATGTGTTGGCATGAAAACTGTGGGGGAAAGGGGGCATAGCTGGGATGGCAACCATTGGGGCCCCTGACAACCCTGCCTGTACCTCATGCATATGTTCATCACTGCTAGTAACTGTGGGGACACTAACATCAGATGGACCGGGGGGGCGCACCCATCACCTGTGAATGGGAAAAACTCTACATTACAATAGAAAAACACAAACACACACAGACACACAGACACACACAAAAGGGTTTTGATTTGAAGGCGGCATGCAGCATGCATGTGATAACAGGGATGCAGCTCAGACATTAATAGGGGGTAGTTAGCAAAACCTCCCCGGGTTGCCCCAGCAAGCAGGTGTCATATCAGAAGCCATGCAGTTCCCCAATCATGGTAGTAAACATCCCTGTGATAAAGGGCCCCCAGGTTAACAGTACACATGGCTGAATTTACTTTTTGACATGTAATCTGCTGGCGTGTGCATTGACATGCATACATGTTAACAATGGTGTCCTGACACATGACATGGTGTAATGGGTATCACATTGCAGTGTTGTCTGTATGCCCTACAGATAGAATGCACTTTTAGCAAATGTGCATGAACATTGAAGGGTAGGGGGGGTGTCTACATTGCTATACAGTGTGAAGTACAGACACTGTGCCATTGCATGGCATCATGAGGCACCCATATTGCTATACAATGTGTAAACACACAGTGCATAGCCATGACTGCACATACACATTACATAACTACTGTGGATTGTGACCCCGGCTGAGTGTATACACTAAACCATTTGCATGTGGGGCATGGAAGACCTGTGGGGCACCCCTGCACAACTACTAAAAAGCTGCCTGGCAACCCGTGTCCACACATGGCAGACTTGTCAAAACACCATGTCCCACATGACATTTTTGTAACACACACGGGGGTGACAGTGATGTCCAAAAGCAGCAAGGGGAAAAGTACGGTATCTGTGGCCTGATGTGGTGTCTTTTTCTGTACAGGTGACTACTGTCATGCTATGACACAGTCATGATGTTCAACACATCTTTATATGGGCAAATTAAGTAACACCTCTACAAGCTGTGCACAGGCTTTTAGGATGTCCAGTGTTCCACATCAACTTATAACCATTCAACAAAGGCTATAGTTAAACCATGTGTGGACAATGTGCAACAGGGTGTATACACATCACATCTACTGTGTGGCTACATGTCTCTGGCCATCCTCCATGGCCATGTGTGAACATGTGTTGGCCAAATGTTTGTGACGGCCATCTATCTCACATGTCTGTGTTGTCCCAAAAATAACCCCTAGATGCGATACACATTTCCCCAGGGCTTTTGCAGACAAAGGGTTGTATGTTTGGTATATGGGGTATGTATTATGGGACAGTGAGGCAATATTGCAGCCAGAAAACTACATGTCTGGGACATGTCAGATGGCACATCACAATGTGTGCACCCATTGCAGGGGCATATTACACAATGGTGAATCCTGTGGGCTGCCCATATCCTAGCTCACTGTGTGGTACTGTTTGCATACCACACATGTGCTGTTCAAATGTATAGTACATATGCCTACATTGAACAACACCTCCACCGTTGTATGCACAGCTGTCCACACATCTAGCAATGACAGATACTGTGGTTTCATGTTGGTGTTTCATTTAGTTTGTATATATTGCACATGGGTAGCCAGTGTGTTTGATGACAGATGTGACCTGTATATCGTGACTGGACCATACATTATGTGTACATGTGTTAACTGGCCACATGGTGAATAGATATATGTATTAACATGCCTGATACTGATAACTGCAGCATGCCAGAGGTACGTGTATAGGGGTGACACAGCAGTTTGAACATTATCCATGACTGTATGACAGCTACAGGGTGCACTGTGCATGTTAACACATTCGCCTGTACAATAGCATATAGTATGTACATGTGTGCATACACAGGGTAGCATACTATAGTATGTGGCATGTGTGTAAACATACCTTGCATATGATGTTACATTACATATTGTACAGTGACACATGCAACTAAATGGGATATAATAGTCATATGTGCAGTAGTGACTTACCAGGCAACTCCAGACTCAGTGGTTGGGAGACACCCACCTCCACGATGGCAGCTAGTGTTTGTGGATGCTGTTCTGAGGGTGTTCCCAGGCTGGCCAGTAGCTCCTCAGTGGTTGAGGGGGGGCCGGGGTGGTTGCCCCCCAACTGTTCCACCTTGTTCCCCGGCGATTGCATTGGCACTGTTTTTCTATCAGGTCCATGCGGGCTGCGCACCTGCTGGTAGGGGGACCCCCATCATTAACCCTCCTGCGGGTTTCCCGCCACAGGTCATCATGCTGCTGGGCATGCTGTGGCACATGGCTGAACAACACCTCATAGTTATCATGGAGGGGGGTGAGGGCATCATCCTCCGGCAATATGCTGGCAGGTGTGACAGGGATTATCTGGAAGACATAATGATGGAGACAGGTCACAGTATCACAGAGATATACAGAGATACAGCTGCACATACATTTGTATTAAATCTCGTACATATGAACAGTTATCTTTGCAAATCGTCATGACACTGACATGACTGACATGTTTGTGTCACACACATGTAACACCCGTTGTGCATTGGATATCATCACCATATATGTGTGTCACCTCATTACATTGCTCATACTCCATGTGAATGCTGTCTTGATGTGGGCATGTCTGTTTGCCTGTACTGGTGTTATTACCTATCAGCACATGCCTGGATTTGTCCACAGTAATGCTGTTGACCTTGATAATGTGTATATGTCACATATCAACACATAAACTGCCTTAACGGACATGAGCACTGACAATGCAGACATGGGATGGAAACCTTTTGCATGTGTTTTGCCATATACATTCCCGCACTGTACAGCAGTTCAACATCCTGCCACGATCACCTGTGTTGCACATGTGATACACATGGGACAATGGCTAGCCCGGGCATTATTTGCAGGGATGGTTATCAACTATAGCAAGGGGAAGGTTTTTTAGCTGTATCCAGCAGCCATTTTGCCACCACCAGGTGCATCAGTGCCACATTACTGATCCAGACAGTTAATGATACATCTACCATGGGTCATTCCATGGGCAAAAGACATGTGCAGCTTTGATGGACAGGGTTGCATGGTATGGCAGGAGTATGTAACATGTATGGCACAGGATCTGTCCAGCATGTGGCGATCCTTGTAGTAGGAAGTGGCTGTCCATGACGATGTCTTTCAGATCAGGATATGTATGTGTAGCATGTCCAACATCACAGTGTAGCACATGTCTTTATGCAAGGTAGCAGCATGCTGCATAGTGGAGGTGAGGTTGTGAAGGCTGGTATCACCCATCCCACATGGCCAATACCCTTAAAGGTGATATGTGATCCAAAATTGGTCACCCAGTGCTGAGTATGCCTGTCCAATGATCTCCAGCTCATGGATGGCACCCTGTCATGACATGGGTGCCTTGTTATGACTACCTAATAGGCCTGGAGAATTCCCCCCAGCTCAGGGAGGTGAACTGCACAGCACCATCCCTTAAAACAGTGTCCATAATGTTGACCCCCCTGGGGGGTAGTTAATGGGTACAGGGTTATTCACCTAGCGGTGACAATGCTTTTTCAGCTGTCAGATTGTGCACATATGTCCCCACCTCACCCACAAAGCCCATTCTTTTTTGTCCACAAACTGAGACAGCTATTGCTCTAGGTCATGGCCATTCACATCCTTACATACACAGATGCCCCCCTTTGTCTGTGTGGTATGGGCTACAATGAGGGGAGTACAAAACATTAACCCTGTTTTACTGTAGCTGCCACTGGTGTGATATGCACATGTCACTCAGACACCTTTTAGTGTTGCTTCTGTCAACAGGCCACTGGTAGAACACTCCTTTACATACAAAGGGACATCTAGTATACTCAGTGTAGCTGGAACACAGTATGGGTGATGATGTCCTATGACCTGTCACAGGTATGCTATGTAGTGTGAAATTATCCTACTGTCATCTACATCTGTACTGCTAACATCTGATAAAAGGGTTTATGGGCTTGCAGACCATACTCAGCAGGGGTGCAGTGTCCAAATTTTGACTGGTGTCTCCCTTGTGGGTTGCAGGGTTTTTTATCCAACACCCTATCTGTATTGCCCTGAGCACTTGTTCAGAACATGTAAGCCCATGAGCTACTAATTACTATAGCACCCATTCCAACCATTTCTTACAAATTAAATGTCTGTCCTTACATTTCCAGCTTGCTTACAGTACAAAAGCTGTTGTACACATGTAACTCACATATCTTGTGAGACATGGTTGAATATACAGGCATGTCCAATGTCACTTAAGCATTGCCTGTCCATATGATGATATGGCAAACATGGGCAATAGAGCAATTGTCTCATGTACACAATCAATGCTCACCTCCCAACATAGGACACTACAGCCTGTGGGAGATGCACATATGTAGCCATGCTGGGGGGAATGCTCTCCCCAAACCCCGACTGAACCTGACATTCATGTGGGGATGTTTGAAAATTTACACACCCCACTCATCACATAGTCTCACTAGATCTCCACCACCACAACACATAGTATGACTAAAAATTTGCAGAACCTCTCCATACTCTTTTAGGCAACAAGGGAGCCCCATCCCCCAACACCAAATACTTATAAAAGACTCATGTGTGCCCATCAACTACAGCCAATAGGGTGTTATAACATACCAACACACCAGTCATAGGTGACTCTGTAGGCGGGCACACTGATGTCCCCCTCAGCAGGCTACACAAGGCGATAGTCCCTCTGGCTGTCGGGGAACAGGATTTCAACATAACCTATGCACCCATGCCACACCTCACCAGGTACAATTTGACTGTCATTTTCCATGTTAGTGTGACTGCCCTGAGATGTAACCCTTTCCCGGACTACATGTACAGGGACATGCAATAGCTCTCCGGTCTTGTAGCCCAGAAGGTATTTCCCAAGCCCTGGGAAACATTATGCATTCATCCAGACTGATACCACTGTAAAAAACTGAATGTTTCACTTCAACAGTTGCCTATGCTTCTGCTGTCATTCCACAGGCATCCCGTATCTGTCTGCTTTGAATGACATGGTCAACAAAACGATGCTTTGGCACAGATGACCTGCACCTGTCAGCCCTGGGTACAGATAACATGTAAGGCTCTTGCTGCTCCTATACTGCCTGTCTTGGACAGTTTCCAATAACATTCACCACCAGAACAGGAACAGGGCAAAAGGGGGGATGTTACTCAATGCTTGACATCTTCATCTCTCGAAATCAGGTGGCACTCCTTATAATGGACCACTTCAATATCTCTGCAGTGACTGGGACCTGCCTCTAGGCTCCCGAGCACACCTGCACTGACAGGTTACATGCAGACCACACCTTTCAGTCATGTAACCCGGACCAAACCCCACGGTGGAGGTGTGTCCATATTTCACAAGGATGTACACACCTCCAGGCTGGTTACTTAGCACAATGTATCAGAGGTGATCCAGTGCAACTAACTGTGGCCAGAACTGCTATACACATTGTAACTTGCTAGGGTTCCACATACCCCACGGTTACCAGGCCCTCATTTCTTGGTGTACTGGACAGTAGGGTTCAGACAGGTACTACTGATGTGGGCACTACCCACACTTAACTGGGATACCTATTAAACCCCATTTTAGCGCTTTCTGGGATTCATAACCTCCACTCAGCTGGATCAACCCATAAAACCACCACCAAGACCAAAATATCCTAGACATGGACATTACGAACATGTGACTGGTGTTCCAGACCTGGAGTTATCCCTCATTGGTGTTTCCAATTTAAAACCCCTTTTTATCCCCATCCCGGCACCACACCCTTCATGGAATACACAGTACAAGATTTCTACAAAAGCCTACTTCAGGCGTCTTATGACAGCGGGAGTGTCATGACACCCGTGCAGATGGACAATGCACTTACAAATGCTGAAACATACACCCGTGCACTTCATTAGCACTTACCCACTGCATGGATCATGCTATCCCAAACAGAGCCATGATGGTACCCACCAGATAATGGACACCACTCTGGGGGTTTCCCTGGACATAATGTAAAAAAAGGGGAGGCTGTTGCAAAATGGGTACAATCCCATGGGTGGGGTAGCTCACTGGTCAGCCTCAGTAATCCGGGATCCCTTATCACATCCTCCAAAGCTAGCTACGTAAACATTACTGCGACACATTCCAAGGACTACCACAAAGCATTATGGAGGTATGTCAGTACTCAATGGCAATACCCACATCTGCTCTGACATACAAAAGGGTTTGGCAGGAACATTACAGAAACCCACTGATTGGCAACATCCTGGCAGATAGGTTCAATGCTAACTTTACACCCCCTCACTCCCTACAGGGCCAAAAATACAGGAACAATGCAGAGTCCAATACTTCTTAAAGGTGATATGTGATCCGATATTGGTCACCCGAGTGCTGAGTATGCCTGTCCAATGATCTCCACGCTCATGGATGGCACCCTGTCATGACATGGGTGCCTTGTATGATTACCTAATAGGCCTGGAGACATCACCAGCTCAGGGAGGTGAACTGCACAGCACCATCCCTTACACACAGTGTCCATAATGTTGACCGCTGCCTAGATGGTAGTTAATGGGTACAGGGTTATTCACCTAGCGGTGACAATGCTATTATCAGCTGTCAGATTGTGCACATATGTCACGCACCTCACCCACAAAGCCCATTCTGTACGTTGTCCACAACACTGAGACAGCTATTACTCCTAGGTCATGGCCATTCACATCCTTACATACGCAGATGCCTCCCATTTGTCTGTGTGGTATGGGCTACAATGAGGGGGGAGTACAAAACATTAACCCTGTTTTACTGTAGCTGCCACTGGTGTGATATGCACATGTCACTCAGACACCTTTTGTAGTGTTGCTTCTGTCAACAGGCCACTGGTAGACCACTCCTGTGACATACGAAGGTACATCTAGTATACTCAGTGTAGCTGGAACACAGTATGGGTGATGATGTCCTATGACCTGTCACAGGTATGCTATGTAGTGTGAAATTATCCGTACTGTCATCTACATCTGTACTGCTAACATCTACGTAGATAAAGGTTCATAGACTTGCAGATCATACTCAGCAGGGTAATAGTGCAGTGCCTCCATTTATGACTGGTGTCTCCGCTTGTGGGTTGCAGTGGGTTTATATTATCCAACACCCTATCTGTATTGCATATTCATGCTCAGCACTTGTTCAGAACATGTAAGCCCTTTATGAGCTACTAATTACTATAGCACCCATTCCAACTCATTTCTTACAAGTATACTGTCTGTCCTTACATTTCCAGCTTGCTTACAGTACAGCAGCTGTTGTACACATGTAACTCACATATCTTGTGAGACATGGTTGAATATACAGGCATGTCCAAGTGTCACTTACCAGCATTATTGCCTGTCCATATGATGACTATGGCAAACATGAGGCAATAGAGCAATTGTCTCATGTATACAGTCAATGCTCACCTCCCAACATACGACACTGCAGCCTGTGGGAGATGCACATATGTAGCCATGCTGGGGGTAATGCTCTCACCAACCCAGAATGAACCTGACATTCATGTGGGGATGTTTGACATTTGCAACACACCCCACTCATCACATAGTCTCACTAGATCTCCACCACCACAAGCAACACATAGTATGACTACAACATTTGCAGAACCTCTCCATTTTCTCTGTGTAGGCAACAGAGGCAGCCCCCATCACCAAACACAACATCAAATACTTATAGCCCACAGAGTCATGTGTGCCCATCAACTACAGCCAATAGGGTGTCATAACATACCCAACACACCGGTTATATGTGACTCTGTAGGCAGTCACACTGATGTCCCACTCAGCAGGCTACACAAGGCGATAGTCGCTTACATCTGGCTGTCAAGTAACAGGATGTGTAACATAACCTATGCACCCATGCCACACCTCACCAGGTACGATTTGACTGTCATTTTCCATGTTAGTGTGACTGCCATGAGATGTACCTTCCTGGACTACATGTACAGGGACATGCAATACCTCTCCGGTCTTGTAGCCCAGAAGGTATTGCCCAAGCCCTGAGAAGCATTATGCATTCATCCAGACTGATACCACTGTACAACAACTGAATGTTTCACTTCAACAGTTGCCTATGCTTCTGCTGTCATTCCACAGGCATCCAGTATCTGTCTGCTTTGAATGACATGGTCAACAAAACACGATGCTTTGGCACAGATGACCTGCACCTTTCAACCCTGAGAGTACAGATAACATGTAAGGCTCTTGCTGCTCCTATGCTGCCTGTCTTGGACAGTTTCCAATAACATTCACCACCAGAACAGGAACAGGCAAGGAAAACCTGGGGTACTGTTACTCAATGCTTGACATCTTCATCTCTAACGAACTCAGGTGAGGCACTCCTTATAATGGACCACTTCGATATCTCTGCAGTGACTGGGACCTGCCTCTAGGCTCCGGTGAGCACACCTGCACTGACAGATTACATGCAGACCACACCTTTCAGTCATGTAACTAGGACCAAACACCCACGGTGGAGGTGTGTCCATATTTCACAAGGATGTACACACCTCCAGGCTGGTTCCTTAGCACAATGCATCAGAGGTGATCCACGTGCAACTAACTGTGGCCAGAACTGCTATACACATTGTAACTTGCTATGGATTCAACGACATACCCCACGGTTACCGGCCCTCATTTCTTGGTGTACTGGACAGTAGGGTTCAGACAGGTACTACTGATATGAGACTGACACTACCCCACACTTAACTGGGATACCTACTCATGCACCAACACATTAGGCCAACGCTTTCTGGGATTCATAACCTCCACTCAGCTGGATCAACCCATACACACCACCACCAAGACCAAGAATATCCTAGACATGGACATTACCAACATGTGACTGGTGTTCCACACCTGGGGTTTTCCCCTCATTGATAGTTTCCGAACACATGCTAATCACCCTTGTTATCCACATCCCGGCACCACACCCTTCATGGAATACACAGTACAAGATTTCTACAATGCCTACTTCAGACGTCTTATGACAGCGGTAGTAAACGTCATGACACCCGTGCATATGGACAATGCACTTACAAATGCTGAAACATACACCAGTGCACTTCATTAGCACTTACACGACTGCATGGATCATGCTATCCCAAACAGAGCCATGATGGTACCCACCAGATAATGGACACCACTCTGGGGGTCCAGTTCCATGCACATAATGTACAACAGAAGGTGGAGGCTGTTGCAACGTGGAGTACAATCCCATGGATGGGGTAGCTCACTGGTCAGCCTCAGTAGGGATCCGGGATCCCTTATCACATCCTCCAAAGCTAGCTACGTAAACATTACTGCGACACATTCCAAGGACTACCACAAAGCATTATGGAGGTATGTCAGTACTCAATGGCAATACCCACATCTGCTCTGACATACGACGGTTAGGCAGGAACATTACAGACCGACTGCTATTGGCAACATCCTGGCAGATAGGTTCAATGCTAACTTTACATCCTCTCACTCCCTACAGGGCCAAAATCCATACAGGAACAATGCAGAGTCCCTGCGGTCACAACTATGCAGTTCCAACCTGCACTCTCTAAGGCCTGAATCACAGACTCCATGTGACCATCCAACATCCCAAGCTGTGATTTACACAAACCTCAGAATGACATGGCTCCCCACTTGACCACCAGATTCAGTAATAGCCTTGTATCAGACATTGTGGCCCCTGAATGGTGCACAGCAACAGTTATCACACTCTACACAGGTGGCACCACAATCAACCACAGGGACTATTGCCCTATATGCCTGACTGGACTGTTCTGCAGGGATATAGGGCACATCATCATGGAAGTCATTCACAGAGACATTGGTGGCCTCCAGACCTTTGATGCCACCCAGGTTGGATTTGTTAGGGCCAGACCATGGCTCCTACACCCGATGGACTCCTATGATACAGTTACCAGGGTAGTTGATGACGGTAAGGGGGTCCACACAGCCTACATTGTCCTCTCATTGGCTTTCAGCACCATTGTTAGGGCCAGACCATGGCTCCTACACCTGATGGACTCCTATGATACAGTTACCAGGGTAGTTGATGATGGTAAGGGGGTCCACACAGCCTACATTGTCCTCTCATTGGCTTTCAGCACTGTTCTCCATTCTGGTATTGACAACATACACATCCACCTGCACATCGACCCCTATGTCTCGGGATGTTATGCAAAGTGGCTCACGGACAGGACCCACACAATAAGGGTAGCATACCATGGTACCTACTGTAATTCAGTTACACTTGGTGTGCCACAGTCCTCGGTCATAGGGCCCCTCATGTTTGGTATATGCTTCCCTGAGGTACAGGCTAGCACAGAGGGACTTTCCCTGAATAGGTTTACAGACGACTGCAAACAAGGAGCCATGATTGATCCACCAACTGATACAGACACCCTCCATAAGGGTGTCACTGTGACGGATACCTGGTGTCAATAACATGGCTTCAAGCTGCATGACACAAGCTGCATAGACATCCCCTTTGGATTACACCAATCACCCACTAACTATAACATAGGTGATTGTCCCCTACATACATGTGACATTATACGGGATCTTAGTACACATGTATATAGCACGCACTCCTTTGATAACCATATTGCCAATGTGGCGTGGATATCCTTCTATGTGGCCACCCTTATCTGTAATGGGTTTGTAGCTGGAACAAAGGCACCCATTGTACCTCTATACTCCTGATGTACGACACACGTTCATGGGTACAACACCCCTTTTGGGGTGTACCTTACAGAACAGCAACAGCTTTACATACCACAACATTAACGCACCATGAGGATTATTGACCTCCGAAGGATGACGTATGCGGCACAACTACGGACACCACGACTGTACACATTTGCATACTCAGGGGTAACCTCTGCTGAACATACAGGGCCCATGTCCACAACAATATTTATGGATATACTTCACATAAGCAACATAAGCAAAAGCCACTGAGAGCAACATGCTCATGGATATGTGCACAAACACAACAATGAGTGGGACGTGCTTGAGGGATACATTCCTGAACCAGACACTCACCATGCTTTGGAACATGATTCCTATGTACATCAAGCAGGGACACTCACTAGCACTCTTCATGAGATACCTCGATGGGTGGATGGGAGACACACATGTACACCAGGGATCACTGCAGTGGCTGTACTGTATACAGGTGCAGGTATCACATGGCTCTGCTGTTCACGGACAGGACACTACCCTAGGGAGGTGCCTCTGGTGAAAACACTGTCATTGGGCTTACACATGGACTTGGCCAGACAGCATAGTACCTCACTATGAACCTGTGAAGCTATTACATGTCCTTTGTGCATGGATAATTGAGTAGCTCTTCCATTAAAGTTAGCTATCATGCTGTTACAGTGTCCCGTGACTACAAGCCATATGTATCCTGTTATTGTGTATTGTACATGCCAATAGACGATGCATTTTGTTTGCATGATATAATAGTTATGCTGTGTAAAATATCTGACATATCTACCTACAATACTGTACATTACACATATTTTAAACATTATCCCATAATGCAAAGCATACTTGCACAGCAGGACCACCTTAGGCATGTTATTCTTGTTATATGCCCATACACATGCCTACTGTGTCAGTATATCAACATATACTATCCCCTACTATGGCACGTACTTGTTGGACAAACCCTACCACTGACGGTGGGTGGTGTGGAATTGTTGTGTTTAAAGCCCTTATGTAGCATCCGTTGTGGTGTATGAGATGTTTACCTTGTGTCCCTCAGCAGGACACACAATTTCTACAAGTGTTACTATGCTCAACAAGACATCACTACATAATACCTTTTCCCACTTTATGCATTGCATACACTTTAATTAATCCAAAACAGGCTCTACATACACTAACATACTGAGTGTTCTACATACCTTGTTAGCTTCCAAGTCTTTGTAAATATCTCTCTTACACCTTTACTGTTTAAATGGTTCTATGGTATGAGCATACGGTTTGAATGTATGGCAAGGCATCCTTATATACGTAGATACCTGGAACATGTGGTATCCTGCCGCCAATTGGTATTCCTGAGTAAATTATTAAATGCACATCAGCTGTACAGCTACTCCAATCGCCAATTACGTGGCAACAGTGGGGTATAATTGAATTCTTCACTTGGGTGTTGCCCTTTTGCCCTACCTTTGGGGAGACGGTCTGTATGTGTTTTGTTGTGAGGAATTGCAACTGCTATTTGGAGAGACACGGATATTTTGAATTCATGTCCCCCATGGATTGAGTGTGACGGATAGAGTATGTGGTTCTACATGTGAGTGTACCTATCATTTCAACTGTCTGATAAGGGACTACTGCAAACAAAACCTGTAACATCACCGTCTGTTCCATTATACAACAGCTACGATTTCACATGGTGCCATTACAAATGTGTCTCTCACAAGGTATGTTAACGCTTCTGCAGATGTAAACCACGAAACTTGTAACACAAACTAATAAAACGAAAAAAGGTACCAACTGCAGCAAAACAAGATGTTTATCAAAATACTTTACTTTATACTGTAAGCGCTTTCATGCGGATATTCACCACACTTCTTCAGACCAGCTTCTGCAGATGTAATTGAGTGAGTGGATGTTTGTGATGTTATTACAGTCTGTATTGCAATTGTTTCAGGTGTAGGAAAGATGTAGGTGGGTGTACATAGCATATACAGTTTTGTGGGGACTGCATTTCTACATATTCCATATATGTGTGTGGGCTCCTTCCCTAATTGAAGACCTATCATTTAGTAGACTGAAACTATGGTTGTTACGGGCTTATACATTGAGTCATTGTTAATTGGTTTCTATATAGCATGCAGGTGAGGTTGATACTTCAATACTTCTGGAAATACATCGATATGTAAGGGAATGTTACTAAATGACAGCTGTCTCGTATATTTCTGTCACAGATATTTGCACTCATTGCAGTTGTGTTGGTGACTGAACCTCTTTGGCATGGGTTGCCACCTTTTCAAATAGCCATAGTGGGACATTTGCAGGACACACATCGGTGTTTACAGACTGACACATACGCACGGTCAGTACACAGGATAGAACATACTTTTATCCTGAATACATACTTATTCTTGTAGCACTTTAGCTACTTATCTTGTTTCATGTAACATTTACGTATTTTAGATACAGGCATAACTATTTAATGCAACTATTACATAATATATGGGACATAATTATGTCCTACAATCTTGGACATTTGCCCTTTTTAATAGTTTTTGTCAGGACACAACTGCCCAGGGAGGGGCTGTCCCTCTTAAAGTGGGACAGGTGGTAACCGTATGCCTACGGCCAGTTATGACCACACCTACCGTAATGATCTACCTCCAAGTTAGCACTAACAGACACACGATGCAAACACACACACACATTACAGTCCCATGGAAACGCACACGGCAGCCTCAACACACACATACACAGACTACAGCAATCACAAACACAGTTGAACACAGTACCTACCTGGACCGCAGCACCGGCAGTGATAACTAAATGTCCCTTAACATTGTGATAATATTACTCTCGGTTCTAGTGTTCCGGTACTATGGTCTTTCGGTCTTTAAGCCTCGTGATTATGCATGTCGGTATGTGACACATTCGATAGTTGGCAGTATCCTATTTATTTGTACCTCCATGGTTGTGTACATGTCATTGACACATCTATATATTTGCAGATATAGGTGAATACGTATATATCAACATATATCTCTCTATCACCGTTTCTATCTCTATTTTATATATATATATATATATATATATATATATATATATATATAGATAGAGAAAGAGAATGAGAGGGAGAATACACCTTTCGTTGTGTACATATCGGTGTATACTGTTTCCTGGACTCTGCATGTTTGTGTTTTAACCTGTCACAATACACACCTGCCGTTGGTACATCTCGGGTAGCTTAGTGTTAGGTGATTGTGTACATGATTGTGTGTTCTACTCCTGACAGTGGTTGTTTTACCCTTCAGAGCAGGCACTATTAGTACAGGGGTGAATAATGCTAGTTTCACCTGTTCTGGACATCGTTGACCGTGATCTGCATGATATTCAGAAAAGCTTAGCCCTGTTTCGCGCATATCCGTATAGTCATGTTTAAACGACGCTTACCAGCACTTGCCAATGCATAATCCTGCTGACATGTGCTAAACCTGACAACCTGCATCCAACATTCATTATCCGTGCCTTTGGGATTATGTAACGTCCCTTGCAGGACGTGGGACCAGGAACATGCACGACAGTCAGTGCATTTACCACTTGGGCATCTGGGATTTGTACACGTGTTATGGTGTTTAAATGTGGACTGTACTACGGCTGTTACTCCATACTGCAATCAAATGTGTAACTCAGTTAGTTTACATATGGATGAGACCTATTAATGGTATGTCCAAGTGATGTTTAATGGATGTGCTCCAGCATTGGGAATGTATGTCACAGTGAGCCACACACTGTAATGTGCTACACCTTCACACAACCATAGGTGGAGCATGCTGGGGTGACAGATACCTGTCATGAGTACTCCCCATGCTTTGCCACTACATCCCTGATTACATTATATGGAGCCCCTCATTAACACACAAGGTAAGCCATGCAGAGTGTGTGGGGAACAGTGATTACACACATGGATCCCACAATTGGCTCTGCTCCACTGAGTGACAGTTGGTTAATCGATGTGGTGGCGACAGCAGACACTGTTTGCCTCGGTTGATGAATGGCCTCTGACAATTGGGCATGTTCCTACCGATGTACCTAGGAACCTATACATACAGTATCAACATATGCTGTTAGGTGCGTGTACTGTTCAGGTGTTGACATTCCTTGTTCCAATAGCTGTTGTGTGTGCAATGGTTGAGGGATGCCTATGCAGGATTCACACAGTAGGCTACAATTTACAGGTGGTCGTGTGTGTGTGCCATCCAGTTTACTGTGTGTGCAGGTGGAGAGGTGTGTCAGTCCGTACGGGCCTACACTGTCAGTGTATGTGCTATATTTTCCCTCTTTGCCAAGGCGTGGGCATATTGGGATGCCTCCATCTGCCTACTGGGGCTGGCACAGGGTGTTCGTGGTCTGAATCCCTGTGTGCCTGTGATGGCCTTGGCAATTGTGGTGGGCTGTGAGGGCCTTCACCATTATGTCCCTGCTGCAGCTGTTTCCGCAGGATCATATTATGTAGCATGGCACATACTATGAAGATGTGGGCACACATGCCTGGAGAGTACTGCAAGGCTCCACCAGATATGTCCAAGCAACGGAACCATGATTTCAGCATCCCAAACACACGCTCTATGATGATTCTGGTTTGTGCGTGTGCCTCATTATGGCGTTCTTGCATGGGTGTGTGTGCATTTCTCACGGGAGTCATCATCCACAGCTCCAGTGCATAGCCAGCATCCCCCACAAGGTGGCCATGTGGGATGTCCCCCCTGACAAATACCTGATACAGCTGTGAGGTATGCCAGATGTGGGAGTCATGGTAGCTTCCAGGGCTGCCAGCACACACATCCATAATAATGCCCTGGGCATTGCACATGACCTGGCAGTTGATGGAGTGGTATCCCTTGCGGTTTATGTAGCGCCTACCATGCTCACCGGGTGGTGACTTGATATGTATGTGCGTGCAATCTATCGCACCCAGTACCTCTGGGTAGTGTGCCACCTGGTGGAAGAGACGCATATTGCTGGCCAACTCCTCCTGAGTTCGGGAGAAGTATATATGCTCATTGGCATGTGGTAACATAGCATCCAGGAACTGGTGTAGTACCCTGGATGCTGATGCCTGTGAGATCCCCATTATATCTCCAGTTGGCCTTTGAAAGATACCTGTGGCTAGTATTCGTAATCTTACACATACCTTCGTGTCCACTGGAATGGGTTCCCCTCTGTTGTTTCTGGATCTCAGGCATGGCCAGCACAGCTCAACTATTTGCTGTAAGATGTCCCTGTCCACCCTGTAATGTTCTACTATCTCCAGATCATGTAGCCCCTGGTCTGAACACTCTTCTCCTCCTCCGGGGCCTGCAGTGGTTGTCAGCATCATCCTCCACAGCACCTTCAGTCTCTAACACATGGTGATGAATCACAGCTATGGCAGCTCCCAACATGTACATTGTAAAAGTTCCCTGTCTGTTTACACCGATGGTGCAGTGTTTGGGAATACACAGGTGCGTGTGAGGAGCCTTCACACTTTATACTATTGTGCTGTGAACACTGATGATGTCATAGGGTGTGTATGTACCATCGGAGCTACAAGGTATCTTATGTGTTTTACCACAGGTACTGCTATTGTGGTGCCTTTGGTGCTGAATTAAATTTGGCTGCTGTGGATTACCTCTTGCCCTTCCCTTAACATTTCTTAACATTTCCCCTCCCATTTTCTGGCATGCATCCAGCAGCCTGCTTTCATTTGTACTTTGCAAAACCTGGCTTATCTTACGAAATGTGTTCTATGGCCAATCTACTGCAGGTTTGCTTTGCTCTGCTATGACAGTTCTCTTTTCTTTGTAATCTGACACCCCCCCTAGCCTGTTCTGCATGTTGCTGCGAGCAGACTTGCTAGCTGCCATTGATTGCCCACTGTGAGTTAATAGGTGTTAATTGCTCAGTTGTACTCCAATTACCCTACTGCGGCATTTCCTTATTTTCTTCCCCTAACCTTCCTGTTTGTGCTATGGTGTACGGTGCATGCATCTGCTTACTGGGTTTCGGGCACGTTTTCATCTGCGTACACATGCGCTTTTGGGCACCATATGTACTCTCAGCTAAACGATGCTATACCTACATCCCCACCCCTATCCTGCGGCTTTGCTTAGCAATGGGCAGGCCAGATTTGCATTGCTCCAATGTGCTTACAGCTACGGTGGCACACCCCACTGCTGATGTCATGTATACCTCCAAACCACTCCTTGGTGTTGTAGCTCTGCGCCGTATGGTACATCCTTAGACCGGCGGGACATTTGCGATTCACTATTACTTGCCTCATTTGCATTGCATTGACTACTAATTCATAGTTACCGTGCCGAAAACTGTCACAGACCCTTAGCAACCCTTGCAGCTTGGTTGTGGTGTACCATGCATACCATTGAGTATTATGGTGGAATCATGATTTGTATTACATTGCAGTTTTATGACATTTGTGTATATTTTCCTTGTGTTCCCGTTTGTGCACACATGCCCTGCGGTTGAACTTTGCGTTACTGTGGATGTGACATTAAATATTGTTTTTTAGGTGTTGTGCATCTTTTCTTATGCCATTGGCTGTATATTTAGCCATTGGCATATGTTAACTTTGTAATACATGAGTCTGGTCCGCTTTCATAGCTCCGATGTTCTGTTTGAAAAAATGTAAACCGTTTTTTTTTTCGGTTTACATTTCTGTGGGCTTACGCTACGCCTGCACCACTTCATGAATTTCTATGTACCTTCATTTGCATGGTGCAGTACTGCGCATGGGGTGGTTAGCATACCTGAACCGAGGGCTGCACAGATCTGGCATACGCTGGTAGTGCACATGGAATTGGATCGTACCTGAATCGCTCGGCAGCCATATTTGGCATTATACCGCTACGCTACACCTGCGCCTGGTACAAACTTCATGAATTCCGGGGATAGTCAAGCAAGAGTTTTCACTGTGTGATACTTTGAACCTCCTGTAATAGACGACCATGGGATATATGCCAATGACTTTTAAGAATATCAAGTGTTTCAGCTATATGGCTTTTTGGAAACTGGAGTATGCTTCTGAACATTTCCACTGAAAGAAAACTCCATGTTAAGTCAATTTTGAAACTGAGACACTTGGTTGTTTAAATCTTCTCCTGTATTAATTTGCTGGCTGCATGGAATAGAGCCTTGTGTAGATTTTCTTGTGTTAGGGGAAGTAAACCTCTGACCCGTGTTGTCTTTTAAAACTTCCAATCCTGTAGGCGCTGTTCATTACAAACCCACCGCAATGGCTGTAGGGAATTGCAGTTTGTCCAGTGAATTCTGTAGTCGGCTGTAAGTGTTGAGTCAGCATTTTTATAAGTTGAGTTAATTCTCCATCCATATGAAATGTTCAGCAGCATACTCCAGTTAGCCTACACTTGAAATTGAATGACTTTGAGACTAAGTTAGGTAAGGTACGTAATCTTCAATGAGACAATGCTCTCTGAGCCAGTGTATAAAATGTAAGAGGATTCCAAGAGGACTCAGGATGTATAAGTTTCCAAAAGGACTTTTGATGGTACAGACTGAGCTTGATGAACTACTCAAAATGTTTAATAGACATGGGGTAGAGCTGATCCTGATCATAATTAGATTAAATAATGATAAAGCCAATGAACTGATGGAGGATAGCAATGCTGATATCTTAAACGACATGTTGGTTGATAATGTTGCTACTAAATATGATGCATTTTTTTTGATAAAATAAAACAACAGGTCAAACTGAATTGTGCACATAACCAAAAATGTTATATAGAGATGAACAGGAATACAGACAAAAGTGGCATATCCCATCCCCAAAGCTTATTATGAATCACATAACAAAGAGGGGACTGAACGGACTAGAGATGGCTATAATGGTGGGTTAGGGATGTCTAATGGAGGGATAAGGGAGATAACAACTCCATACAAGTTTATATTCATATTTTCAGCACAGCGTAGCAGTATAGGGTAGATAATGAGGTGTTTCAACAGGAATACATAACCTTGTGGACATCAAAAAGGACAGGTAACAAAATTAGACAGTAGAATTTTTAGAGCATCCCCATACATTGAAAGGGACAACACCCAAGGGACAAAGATAGTTCTGGTGGAAGAATGGCCAGAACAATTATTAAGGTATGATAATGATTTAGATAGGATTATTACAGCATTTGATGGCAAGATGTTAAGCTATGATGGTTTTAATATTTACAATTATGCTGATCTGAACATTAACAAAACCCATTTTTCACTAATTAAAAGGGGATTTAAATATGTACCATCTTGTAAATATGATGTAGCAGAAGTGCTGACAGAACTGAAACTTTACACCCGGAAATTAAATTTACAAATAATGTTTAAAGATGAGAGGCAGGGGAAGGAAGGGTACGTTTAACCCTCCATTCCATCCCACCCCACTATAACCAATTATGAGAAAGTTTGTACACAGGAGATTTTTGAAGGAATTATAAATAAATAATCAATCATTATTTCTTCATTACTGCGTGTTCACTATCGTTTTTTGCTGGTCGTTGGTGGTTTACATTGTTGGCTTGACCCTGCATTTCATCCTTGTGGAGTGTATGGTTGTTTGCTGATTTACATCAAGGACAGAAAAGAAAGTTTTATGATATGACTAAGCGTGAGGGGTTATTACTTAAAGAACTTAGGGCTAATCAAAACCTGAGGATTATGAAGCCCGACAAAAGGGGCGGGATGGTTATAGTCGGTAAAAATGATTACAGCTGCCAGATGTTACTATCACAACATGACAATGAGAAATTTGAAGTAGCATCTAAGAAAGAAACATTCATTGCACACAGAAAGATTCAATTATTTTTAAAAGACTGCCTTTACCAAGGTGTAATCAATGAAGAGGTATGTAATTTTTTAGTTAATGACCACCCACTTATACCCACATTCTTCAGGATTCCTAAAATTCATAAAAACATTCAGAATGACCCATACCATTTGATTGTAGCAGCTCACAATAGCTCTACCTACTGTTTGGGAGTTTTTGTGGATAGATTAGTTAAAAATGCTTTGTGTCCAATTGAACATCTTCTAAGAGATTCCTGGGATTTTTTGTCTAAATTTAAACAGGAATATTTCACCAGTGCTTGCAGATTTTCCACTACTGATGTGGTAGGCCTTTTTACATCGATTCCACACAACAAGGGTTTGGTACTGTTCCATGAGACCATAACAGAATGGACTACTCTCAACACCTCCCTGGTAAATTCTGTGATGAAAGTAATGGAAGTTACTTTACATAATAACTTCATCACCTTTGATGGTGAAATTTTTAGGCAGATTAAAGGAGTGGTGATGGGACCTAGTTGTGCTCCTTTGTATGCCAACCTCGTAATGTTTTCCTGAGAGAGGAAACATGTACTTAATTCCAGTTACAATATACATCGGATTCTGTATTTACTTTATTTGGATGATAGCTTCATCCTTTGGAAAGGGAATGACAACACTAGAGATGAATTTGTTCATTACATTAATAACATCTGTTCTTTTTTAAAATTCACATATACACACCTGACTGAGAGCATTAATTGTTTGGATGTCACTATTTTTAGAGATGATAACAAGGAATGGTTTTGTTCCAAACTGTATAGAAAACCCAAATTTTCTAACCGTTTTTTTTGAATTATAAAAGTTGCCACCCTAAATACTTTAAGAAAACATTATTAAGGGGCAAATGATACAAGCAGCTAGGATGTGCTCAGAGTTGCC
The DNA here is from genome assembly GCF_019279795.1 of Protopterus annectens. Taxonomy (NCBI): domain Eukaryota; kingdom Metazoa; phylum Chordata; order Ceratodontiformes; family Protopteridae; genus Protopterus; species Protopterus annectens. Next base: position 1,187,179,653 of record NC_056727.1, read on the forward strand.
CAATTTTAAGTTAAAATTTAATAATTTACCACAGATGTTTATTAACAGGGGATATCCCTTGACGCTGGTCTACAGTACTGGACAGCAAGTGTTAGAAGATTGGAGCACTAGGTTTAAACCCTTATTAGGTACACCACTTGATATTAATAACAGCAATTTGAAAGCAGATAAAAATGCCTACACCAACTCTATGGTTATTTTATTACAGGGATTTAGGTTTTGACACCTGTAATATTTTGAGTTGAAATTGGGTTATGTTTAAGAGTAATATGGAATTCATTGACATCTTAGGTGAAAACCCTAATTTAATATTTAAAACCACCCAAAATTTAAAATAATTAATGGAGCACCCTTTAATGATTAACAACTTTAATGAAAGAGGCACTAATATATGTGGTGCATGTAAATACTGTAAATATATTTTACAAGGACAATGGGTGACTATCGGACACCCACCCAAAAAGACCAAATTAGCAACAGGGAATTGTGATAGTAGAGGTCTGGTGTATATTTCTATTTGTCAGGATTGCAGTCATTTTTACATAGGAAAGACTGTGAGACCATTTCGGAAGCGGATCTATGAACATAATTACACCATTGAGAATAGGAACCTAAACAATGCACTATACAAACACACCTTGTAGTCCGCAGTGTAAAAGATTCCATTTTGGCATAATCAAAGTAGTTGGTATGGATTGTAGGGGCGGGGGGAGGTTATGGGAGAACAAATTAGAGAAGAAGGAACTTCGCTGGCAATTTAGATTAAATGCCACTATGCTCCCAGAAATAAATTAAAATATATCTATTGCACCTGTATTGAAGTTTAAAGCCTTAGATATCACCTTAGCAATTTATGTTTTTAGTTTTAACAAATTAAGGTGTTTTGTATTTTGATTTCATGATTTTAGTACTTTTAGGTCTGATGTTGTGCAATTTGCTACTGCGTTTTTTTCCTGATTATTTTTTCAGGGTTTTAATTAATAGACATGTGAATATGATACTGTATTATTTAAGGGGAAAGAGCTATTTGTTCTAACAGTTCTGAAGAAGTCCTAAGACACAAGGATGAAAGTGCTTGACTGATGTTATTGTTTTTAATGCGTTTCTATTAAAGTGTTGCTGCTGGTTGGACTTTCAGCTGTTTCTGTATGTGCTACAGAAGTTGATACTTCCACTATGTAAGCCATTGTTGGGTTATTGATTTTCTTTGGCTGCACAGATGCACACTGTTTTTCCTTTTTTTTTTTTTTTGAGTATAATGCTCCCTTTTTTCATGTACCTCAACAGACACTTGCAACAATTGGGGAGACCACAGATGTTTCTCACCAAGAAATTACAGGGTAAACCAAACCAGTCATGCTTAAAGACTGAATCCCTGTTACTGTATTCTGTCTCCAGCAGGTTGCTAAGGGATGACCTGTGCCTGGCTTACAGGGCAATCTCTGACTCGGCCATGATGGAAAGGCTACACATTCATAAATCAGACTGCATGAGGGTCACGAACTCCAGAGATTTTTAACCTAGCCCCTGACATGAACAGGTCATGTTGGAGACAGCTTCCAAGTTACATGAAACAGTGCCCCAAATTCACTCCTGGGGTGGCACCCATGTCCGTCCTGGGCAGAGGAAGTTGGTATTAACTACCATAGATCCTTACCTCTGTGAACTTCACTCACCTAGGCTAGGGTTGTAAGGGATCTAGTGCTGTTAACCTAGTAACCTCCTATGAACCTACGAAGACGGCTCATCAAGCTAACTTATACTTCATGAATGCGATGCAGGCTGTTTCCCTCTTCTTTTCCCAGCATTCTTATCACATAAATATTCCTCCTCACACATTGTTTTCCTGATCAGTGATGTTTGAGTATTTCTAACTTTGCCACCAGACTAATAAATTGCTCATTCATCATCTTATCTTCCTCCTGGAAAGCCAGAATGTCATCCAAGTGGTTGTCTGGTGTCTTTTTGACATTATTTTCTTACATGAATACTTTTATCTATAAATTCAACCAATTTAGTTGACTCATTTTGAATTTAAGCCAAGATGTCTATAGCAACACTTCTGTAACATCATTTGGCTTGAGTACACCTCAACTTTCTTCGAGAATAGTTTCTGTTTTCTCCCTTTTCATCTTGCAGCTGGCTAACTCTCCTATGTTTTTTTTCTATTGATTAGTCAAGTTCCTTGTTTTCTTTCAGTCTTTGACTATTTTCATCACTTATGCCAAACCCATTATCATTCAGAAAGAATTCTGTTGATTTCTTTGAGGTAAAATGCCCACTTATAGCCAGTTTACACAAACATTGCCAGAAGAAATAGGAAGTTCACCCCGAGGATCACTCCAGTGGCTCTACTTGATAGAGGCACTGGAAAGTAATGTTGGGTGGCACAATGCCAGAGCACTGCTATGGGCTAGGCTTGGAAAGGCTCCAGGGCCATTAGCCTAGTACACACCTATGAACCTATGAAGATACAATTGGGATTACATGTGAATTATCTATAGCATTTAGAATATTGTGATGGAAGTCCAAATGGAAACTATTTTATTTAACCCTTTTTTCACAACACAGTCTATGGGCCAGATTCCTAAAAGCTTGCTCTCAGTATAAATGATTTACTCCATTGTGTTAACATCAGAGTAAGTCACTTATACTGAGAGAAAGTCTTTTGTTATCTAGCCCCAGATCTCATAAAATGATGTACCACAGACATAGCAAGTGTTATTTTTCTCCATTTAGTTACAGTGACAGTGTCACTCACTAGCTTCTTGGTCTCTGACAGCCACCTCAGTGATGCTTTTTAAATAAATTAATTAAACTTCTGTAGACTGCAAGCTGCTGAAGTCTTCCACTGATCCATATATATTTTCTTTTGTTAAAGTAATTGAATGGCTGTGTTTTATTAAAAGTTCAGCAATGTAGCCTTAAAAGTATTCAGAAGCTTTCTCATACTCATCTTTAGGAGTGAAAGTTGTAAGCCTAACCAAGCAGCCCTGATTATTTATCTTTAATGGACAGCTGTCACAATGAAGAACCAGTAAAACAAAAGAAAACTGTCACTAGATTTTCATTCATTCATTAATGGTCTGATAACCTGTTTAGAGAAACTATCCGGGATTGGGTGTTTGTACTTTTCAGGATGCCGATACTCATTCTCACTCGCAAAGCAAATGCACCTGCAAGTCATTTGGAATAATGCTAATTCACCTATAGCATCATACCTCTCAACCTGGAAACATCAAAAATCTGGACAAGCCCCATGAAAAATAGACACAAATCTGTACGCTGATTAACATCTAATTTGCATACATAATTACAGAACTCCACCCACTCTGATGGAATTGTGGGATACCAACTTTCAAACAAACTGAAAAACAGAACCAAAATATGGCACCAAAGTGCCCCTGCAGCCATCCAATGTCCTATTAGCTGGCTATTTTGCCCCTTTTACCATAAACACTAGTGTTCACACTGCTTTACTTGTACAATGATTATTTGGATTTTACTTTTACATTTTACAGCACAACAATGCACAAACACTAAGACATCTGGTAATCAAAGCAATACTGTCTCACAATGAAAATAGACTTGACATTAAAACTACTCTGCCCTTGAAACGCACATTCATTGAAACCCACACCACATCCAAAGAAAATGCATCTGGTCAGTGGTGGAAAAAGATTACCTTTGGGCTGTTTTCAAATCATTGGCCCCTTGCACACAAAACAAGAAACATACATGTGTTCTTTTCTTTGATACACCTTCCTGACTTCATTAAATTATATTCCTTCTATAAAACAACACACTTGTTAGACAGAGCACATTTTAAATTTATTGTTTTAACATTTTTCCAGTAGGCTGTACTGTAGGCAATGAAACAAAATGCATGAACCAACAATGACAAAATTGCCCAGTTCAGAACATTTCCATCATAAAGGTCTACTTCCACAGCCACACTATAAATAGAATGACAGCAGTGTAAGCCATAGGCAAAGGCAGTGTTAGCAGTGATAATAATGAAGAGATATATTCAAACATGTATATATACCTTTTTTCCCCAACATCTTTATAACATTTTCACATATGACAAAAGCAATCTTACATTTATATAGATGAAAAACACATACAATTATATCACTTTTAGTTGGACCCAGTTTACATCACAGATACTATTGAAACAACTGTAGTTGTAAGCATTATAAATCATTTATAAACCTTCCAGTCATTGTCAGTTAAGCATTATATAGCTCATTCAAATCCTGCCTCTTAAACCTCATTCCTGCTCTGCATATACTGTTCCCACAATTTCCATTTTTTTCTATGTAGTTTGCTCCTTCCCTTTTCTAAAGATCCAAACTCCAGTTGTTTTTATCTCTGTTACTATATTCACTACTTCAACATGTATATATACCTTGTCTAAAAAGTCAGCTTGTTTTATGGAGTACAAGTTCAAATTAAGTTTGAGTTAGAATAGCAAATATTATCTAGCCAAAACAAGCCAACAAATCTTTCAGTTCCACAGTAGGTTTAGAAATATATCCCAGTGGTCCAAACCAAGTAGGTTACTAACAGAGCACTACAGAAAACTAGATTCTAACAAATATTTGGCACTGTAGAAAGCTGGTGCATAGCAAAGACCTCCAATGTCCACGTTCATTAAACTGAGGTTGCTCATTAGCTTTCCAGTTTTCCTTTTTTTTCCAGACTGAATCCTCATTTCTGTGTCATTAGGAGATGTTGCTACTAGTAAAGTCAAAGGTACCAGCCTTACACTTGTAACTCACTGGATTTAAATCCTCACTACCATCAGTGTGAGTCTGCCTGCTGTGGAGAAACAGTTTATTACTGAGAAATAGTTAACAGTAGAAAGAAATACTGACATGCAAAGATGCTTATCTCACTTGTGTAACTGTCTGCTTTTTATCCACTATCACAGTCAAGTTTTAATGCTTCCAGGCACAGTAACAATGTGGGAAGAATAAAACACATTTGATTAGATTAACCAAGCAGCTTCTGATCGAACCATCCAACATTTTAATTAGCATTGTATACTAAGGAAACATTGAAGTATATGGTCTTTCCAAATATATATTTGCTTCTTCTTCTTCTTCTTTCGGCTTTTCCCGGTTAGGGGTCGCCACAGCGGATCACCTTGTCCGCACATTGAATGGCAGTGGAGTTTTACGGTGTCGAGTTGCCAGCCCAGCGCCCAACCTTCCACAGAAGGCACACTCACACGCACACCTAGGGCCAATTTAGAGTGTCCAATCCACCTGCAGCATGTCTTTGGGATGTGGGAGGAAACCGGAGCACCCGGAGGAAACCCACGCGACCACAGGGAGGACATGCAGACTCCGCACAGAAGGCACCCCAGCTGAGGATCGAACCGGACCAAATATATATTTGCTGATTTCATAAATTTACGTTTGATTAACAGGTCAATTTATGGTTTTAGGCAAGCATACTTAAAAAAAGGAGAGACAATATATAGGCAACGTAGCTTGAATTCATCTGTTCTTTCATTGTTTCAGGCTTTGAAGTTTTAGTGTACTATAAATTAGATTCTTAAAATGTGGCTGTAAAGTAGACAGCCATCTGCCATCTGCAGTTATTTGGCAGCTTTGCCTGTAGGAAAATGAAAAACTTTTGGCTTGACCTGAACAAATTACATGACAAATTCATTGTAGGGATTACTATTAGGAAAAGACTCAGGGATACAGCTTATGCCAATATCAGAATGGAAACATCAGGTAAGGTACTTTGAAATGATGGTATCCTGTTTTACACACACACACACACACACACACACACACACACACACACACACGTCGTCCCCCTTACCTCTAAATCTATCTCGGAAAACAGCGAGCATCTTCTTCTGAAACTCCAGCGAGCGTCCGTTTTTTCTAAAATAAATAAATAGATCCAGTCCCTTGAGCGAGCGTCTTCTAAAATAAATCGATCCAGTAAATCCTTTCTGGTTCTGGTAACTTTGCCGCTCACAAATGCATTTGAACCAGAGCTGGAAATACATGCTACGTACGAGCACGAGCAAGTCTGACAGGCTGGTGGAGCTGACGTCATCGCGCACGTGATGACGTCAGCTCACGAAGCGCAAAAATTAAAAAAATAAAAAACAAAGTGCGAATAAATCGGAAATGAAGGGGTGCCACTCAGGAATCATGGCACCCCTTTTTTGGACCCCAAAACTCGGTAAAAACTGAGTAATTTGGGACAGTTGAGAGGTATGTATAGCATGTCTTTCAAATGTGGGAAGAAACACAAACAGCTTTTAAAAACCCACAAGGACACAGTAAGGGCTCACAAACTACACACAGAAGGTGCCTTAGATAATACTGTCCTTAATTTTCTTGAGTTATATAGACAAAAGTAAAACTTCTCTGATGAAAAATGACTACACATATGAAGTTGTTTGTGGTATAACTCATGCCTGCTCTTCAAATAAAGATCTCTCCAACACCTAACTCTCTGGAAAAATGTTAACTTTTGCCATTAGTATGTTCTTTATGGCACCTGCTGACTTCAAGAAATCGCAGTCTTAGGCTGTAAAATTCAGACCATTGAATAACGGTGAAAACTACAGAATCTCAGCTGCATATTCTACATCCTGTAGGCTGAAACAAAGTCCTTTCTGAAGCAATATGATATTTGAATAAGAAAAATTGTGGAGACCTTCAGATCTTTGACAGAGAAACAAGGGCAAATGAAGAAAGTCAAACTTACTGTAGTGTTCTTGGTCTGGACATAATATAGGGGGAAAACAACTGGGATAAGGTTAACTACATTAGAGGGTGGGATTTTCCTTTAATGATAGAAAAGGTGCTAAGTTGTGTCAGTAATCTTGGCTGGATGAAGTTTTCTGACCATTGCTTTTCATGCATTGTTCACTGTCTCCAATAGTAATACCACAATGACTGCACAGACTAACATGGAATGTTTCTGGTCAAGTTTTATTTGTACTTCCTTACAAAAATCTTCCCTTTTGATATTATTTACAAATTATTGCCAGAATTTGAATGTAACTACCTTATCCTAACAAAATCTGTACAGACATAAGCAAGATTGCATTGTACAGACAAAACATACAGATTTTTATAAGTTATTGAAGGGCAAAAGCCTTCAAATTTCTCTTGGAAGTTAAAGGCTGGGGGTTTTATTCCCACTCTAAGTGAGTGGTTTGTAACACCGCAGTGGAACATTAGGGGGTGCTTAACTCCTGTGTGTCTTGCCCTGCAGATGAGATGTTAAACTGAGGTCCCATCTGCTTGAGTTAGTGGTAGCTTAGGTGAATGTAAGAAATACCAGAGTACCCATTGAAAACAACAGGGGAAGTTGCCTGATGCCTGCTTCTTATAGTATAAATGTCATTTTGGGTCTCCCCTAAAAAAGAAGCCACTAGCCTAGTGGAGACTAACCTGGTCGAGAGAGAAAGAAGAAAAGAAACAAAGAAAAAGAAAGAAAGAAACAAAGAAAGAAAGAAACAAAGAAAGAAAGCAGCAGTTCATTTGTAAGATCTAACCGTCAGCTATCCACCCAGTGGCTAGCCATAGTGAAATACATTTTAACGAATTTTACAGTAACTTTAAGACAACAACATATATTTCTTTGTATTATTTCTGAATGCACAATGACCCATTTCTGGAAGGTTGACCATCAATCTACTGAGCAATGTATGTCAATGAGTCATAACTGCATAGAATATAAATGAATGTCATTATAGGAGAACTTACTTTGCTCTGTCCCTGTTCCTAGAGAAATATATTAACAAGGGTTGCTGTGAGCTGCTTGAAACTTTGCAAAAAGGCTGCATTTTGAAAGCTTTGACACCCTCTTCACTTTATGTGAATTTCTTTTTTATTCTAAGAACTTTATGACCTTGTGATTGCTGATCACCAAGCCTCAGTTAACTGCTTTTCTATTTGTTATTCCATTCTTCCTCATCCACTTGCATCCCACATCACTTTGTGAAGGCAACCCCTCTGCTCAGTGGAGGTTAGCCTTAATGTGACTCATTCATTGTTAGCTGGTATCTGAAACAAGAGAATTCTGTTTGATAGCTGTTATTCAGATTTCCATAAAAGGTGTTTTGGTCCTCCTTTTCCACCATACAGAAGTACTTTCACATAGACATGGTCATGGGTGCCCATGTCCAAAATTCTGAAGGTCTGCATTCATCTGATCAGATCAGAGCTATCCGCATTTAAGGAATGTTTGTTGTCCCCAGGCCCAGAGAACAACAAGGTAGATCTGACAACATGAGGGAAGAGATTTTCTATTAATCCTAATGCCACTGACTGTGTGTCTGTGTGTGTATGCATGTGTGTGTGTGTGTGTGTGTGTGTGTGTGTGTGTGTGTGTGTGTGTGTGTGTGTGTGTGTGTGTGTGTGTGTGTGTGTGTGTGTATGCATATGTGTGTGCATATGTGTGTGTATATGTGGGTGCATATGTGTGTGTGTGTGAGTGTGTGTGTGTGTGTGTGTGTGTGTGTGTGTGTGTGTGTGTGTGTGTGTGTGTGTGTGTGTGTGCGTGTGTGTGTGTGTGTGTGTGTGTGTGTGTGTGTGTGTGTGTGTGTGTGTGTGTGTGTGTGTGTGTGCATATGTGTGTGCATATATGTGTTTGTGTGTGTGTCTGTGTGTGTGTGTGTGTGTGTGTGTGTGTGTGTGTGTGTGTGTGTGTGTGTGTGTGTGCGTGTGTGTCTGCGTGCGCGCACGCATGCATATGTGATAGCTGGGTGACTGCTGCATACATACTTGTGTGTGTATGTACTTGAAATGGCTTTGACTAATAAAATCTGATGCAGTGGTTTGATTAGTGGAGGTGGATTTTTTTCTAAATTTGCAACTCTTGTGAGCTAGATTTGCTGACAGCTGTAACACCATGAGCACACTGAGTGTACATTCCAGTGATGACTGTATACTCATGCAACAGAACCCCTAAATTATTGTATAATTCTAATATTAAACTAAGAAGATAAAGTGTGAAAAGGGGCACTTTCTTCATGTAACAGATTGTTTACAAATTTTTCCCTCTGACACTGTTATAGTGTTACCCTTTGATTACCAAAATCAGATTGCTATTATTTCACTAACAAGCCATAGAACCAGAGCTATATAAGTTAAGTGGGACTTATCCCTGACTCAATAGTAATACTGCAGTTTTTCCAGGCTTGTTAACGTTTTTATTTATATATTTTATTTATTTTACATTTATTTACCGGGAAAGTCCGACTGGACACAGGTCCATTTTCAGCGGAGGCCTGGGGAGAAAAGCTCCACATTACAATACATTACATGAGAGTAAAAAGAAGTAGAACATACATACATATGAAGTATATACATATCAGGACAACATCTCATAGCCTTAATCTTCTGCTCTAACTGCCATATTTGCTTCACTTTGGTTTGTTCCCAGGCCAAAATCACAAGCACCAAAAATGGTCACATTGACACTGATCTAAATGAGAAGAAAAGAAGTGATATTCTGAACCCTTTCAGTGTTTAAGAAGCCTGAAATTCATGGCTTGGACAAGGTACTTGATTTGCCTGTAATTTCTCTCAGCAATTGTTGGTACAGTGTGTATGGAGAAAAGGCAGCAGGAAATCTCAATATTGATCCAGTCAGTACAGTATTTGACCTTGGGAAGTGCTTATTACTATCTTCTCAAAACAAAGAAGAAACAATTTGTCCAGCAGTCCTACCTCCCCTGTCACCCTCCCTCTCATCCAGCCTTTCTTTAGCATACAGAAACAGAAAAGCAGGCTGTCTCATCTCCTGATATTCACTGATATCCATCTCATGAATATCTTATTTAACATTTGAAACAGTGTTTTGAGAGCAACAATATTTATAATAAATTACTGCATACCAAAAAGGTTTAATGTCATACTCTGTTATTGTGGTAAAGGAACAGGGAGACGAGGAGTGAAATCTTGAATAGAACCAGTGAAGCATGAGTGATCTAGCAGTAGGTGGTCCTATTAATGCGTATTACATTCCATTATTTCAGCACCGTGTGTCGACTGCCTTTCCATCAGAGAGCACACAGGCTGTACTGCCTGAGTCTCTTAACTCTTTGCAAGAGGGGAGACTTTCAAAAGAATGAAGACTTGCCTAAATGCTTAAAAGGTAAGCATACCATATTAATACTTGATCTCTGATGTTGTTGAGCAAAAATGATGGCTAATTCAAAGATAGATTTTTCTTCTATACAATGACTATGACTGCTTACTTATTTAGTGAGAGCTATACAAACTTTTGTCTAATTTTTCCCCACAGATTACAGCCATAAGAAGTTTACACTAACACCTTAAAGTACAAAAAATGTTTTACGTTACTGCCTTTAATTTACCTTAATACTCTGAAAAGCTTTGCATTTTCTATATGTGCAAGAACTGCTTCTTTCTCAGCAAATTCCATACCTGCACATCTGTAAATGGTGATGATACTGTGACAAGCTACAGCTGCAGACCCTTCACATCTGCAAGCTGCAGAAAGTATTTTCAAGGAACTTATTTTATTGTCGTGGTGCTACTAGCATATTAAGATGGTTTCCAAATGTCTTACCTGCATAGCAAGTAACTATGCTACAAAAGTAGTGACTGCCTTAAATATGTCCGATTTGAGGCAAATAAAATTAAGATTGTTTTTTTGTAATAGTACTCTTGCTCTTCCAGGACGAATATCTCTCTCTCTCTCTATATATATATATATATATGTGGGTCACCTTCATTTGACCTAAAGTTGATTTGCCCGAAAGAAATTTCAGTCAGCCCAATTGCCTGACATTTAATTTTCCCAACAATTAGAAAAAGACAAGTAAAAGGCATATGTCTTTTCCCCACTGTAGTGCGATCCTGGAGTTAGAATATATACTTGAGGGGTGTGGGAGCCCCCACATACTTTGATTTTAGTGAACAATAAAAAAACAAACTGGACAATATAAATCTAAAGTACATGGGAGGCTTTGCCCCCCACCCCCCAAACTATATATTCGAACTCCAGGATCCCTCTACAGTGGGGAAAAGGACATATGCATTTTACTTGCCTTTTTCTAATTGTCAGGGAAATGAACTGTCGGGCAAATGAACTGTCAGACAATTGGGCTGTCTTAAATTTCTGCTGGGTAAATGAACTTTAGGTCAAATGAAGGTGATATATATATATATATATATATATATATATATATATATATATATATATATATATATATATATATATATATATATATATATATATGTACAATATAAACTACAGCGTATACCTGTAAATAATTGGATTAGTACTTAGGAACTAAAAAAAGGGCAATTGCTTGTGGTGAAAACATATCACAAACAAGAGATTAATGCTATTCATGACAGAAAAAGGTGGTGACAGTCCAAAGACATTGTGATGGTATAAAAATATTAATTCATGAAACAGTCCCCTGGATTCTCTATGCTTTGCATGGCATGCAAGATCGGTGCAGGAGCTCTAGCAGGCAATATGTCTGCCGTGCGATCCAGGAACAGCCTGCAGGGGCGTGCACAAGCGCTCCTGCACTAGTCCTGCACGGACTAAGCTCCTGTATGCAAATCACCCCATTTGCAGGAGAAATACATGCAAATGAGGTGATTTTGCAATCCAAGTAGCTTGCAACTGGCCATGCAGGACTAGTGCAATCTGCAGAAATGTACTCGGTGAGTAACCGAGTACATTTCTGAAAACTCCACAACAGAGCTGTGACAGCTCAAATAAAGGCTGCATATCATATAATGAGCATGCCAATGGCCAGGTATAAGGCCAATGGCACTGCAGACAGTGAAAAGAATACAAAAATCAACTTTTATTTTTTTTTTTGCTGACCTCAGCTGTTTAAGCATAGGGCAGTGGCATGTAAACGGGATCGAGGAGAAAATAACAAAATAAACCTAAATTAAGCATTCTAACTAAAATCAGTATTCTGCCATGCAAGTCAATGGCAGGCAGAAGACAACATGGCCAGTGAGTAGTGGTTGCTAAGGGGGGAAGCTCAGTGTGAGACATGTAACTATGCATTAGCAGGCAATCCTATGCAAATGAGGGGAATGATAGTGAATCCCAGTTTTCCCCAGCATATGAGTCAGGTCCCAACAGTGTTCATAGGGTCATAGGTAGGTACTAGGCTATTGGCCCCAGGGCCTATAAAAGCCAAGCCAAAAATGTACCCTGGCTTTCGCTACCCAAGAAAATTATTTTCCAGTGCCTCTGTCGAGCAGAGCCACAGAGGTGATACCCGGGGTGAATTTCCTATTTCCCATCCAATCATCAAGATTTTTCTTGAAGAGTGCTAATGAGGAGCTTTGTTTGATATAGATAGGTAGTTTGTTCCAGAGTATGGGAAGTCTCTGAGACAAGAATTTATCCCTCCGGCATGTTCTGTTTATTGTAGTGACACGGTTTAGGTCCCTAGAGCGTGTAGCTCGGAGGGATTGGGATTTCTTTAAGTGGAGCATGTCCAACAGCTCTGGGTTTGATATAGCTTTGTATGTTAGGCAGAGATTGCCTCTGAGTAGGCGATATACAACGGAGTAAAACTGGAGTGTTTTTAGACAGTCTGCTTAGGGCATCTGTTTGAGGCCAGTAATCTTCTTTGTGAGGTATTTCTGCGGCCTTTCTAGTGGTTGTAGATGTCTTGTGAGGTACATACCAAAAGGGGCATTGTACTCTATAATGGGTCTAATGAGTGATGAGTAGAGGGGGACAATGACCTCTTTTTTCCTGGATGAGAAACCCTTTGTGATGAGGTGAGCCACATAGAAGGATTTCCTGACTACTGTGGCAATGTGATTATCAAAGGAGAGACTACTGTCCACCTGTGTCCCAAGGTCTCTTATCACACTTTCGGTGTTAAGTAGACTACCACCTATGTGGTAGCTCATGGGTACAGAGATTTTGCCAAATGAGATGACAGTGTACTTTTTGGCATTGAGCTTGAGGCCATGGCTTTGACACCAGGCATCTGTCTCCATGAGGCCCTTTTGTAGGATGTCCACATTGTTAGGAGTTTTGATTATGGCTCCTAGTTTGCAGTCATCTGCAAACCTCATTAGCCAAAGACCTTCTGTATTAGCCTGTACTTCAGAAAAGTAGATACCAAACAGGAGAGGATCCAGGACTGAACCCTGTGGTACTCCACTTGTCACTGGTCTGAAGTCGGATTTGGAGTCTGCTACTTTCACAGTGTGGGTTCTGTCAGTGTGCCAGTTGGCAGCCCATCTTGTGACATAGGGATTTATACCTAGTTTAGTGAGTTTATCTATAATTCCAGAGTGGGGGATGGTGTCAAAAGACTTGGTGAGATCTAGATAGGCTGTGTGAACCACCTTACCCTCGTCAATGGCTTTGGTGACTGTTTCAAAGAGTAGGAATAGCTTGGTGCAAGCCTAGGAGTTAGGTGACATCATGGGGTATGTGTCAGGCATACTGTAAGCAGATTGGAGCCCTGGGGCTCGGGTTTGCTCCTAGCTTAGCACAGCTACATTAGGGCGTGTGTCTGAATCTGCCTAGCACCTTTTACAATGCCTAAGCGGGTGTGCGCACCGCGCACTAGGATTTAAATGAAGAAAAAAAAGTTAAACCAGGAAATAGTAGCATTGTGCACATTTGAGCCCCCCTGGGCTTAAACAGGAAGGCAATGGGAAGGGAAAACAGCAGTAGGAAGGTAATCAAGGAGAACTAGCATAGCTGGTAGGTGAAATGTATCAGAATCAGCCAATTACACAGGCAGCAGACCAGCCCAGCCCAGAAAACTACTATAAACTATGCAGACACCTTCCCCTCTGGTTTTTCCCACACTCTACACCACCATGGTAAACAAGTGGGGAACTTTTAACACTCACAACAGCAAAATGATAGGGACTGCAATTGCTATCATGCAACAACTTGTGGAAGAGGCTGAGGGGGGTGAGGATGTGAATGCTGTCCACCAACCCACAGTGAGGAGGCAGAGAAGAGTGTTCAGATCCAGGGTAACCTACCAGGGGCTACATGAGCTGGAGATAGTGGAGCATTATAGGGTGGACAGGGACCTCCTACCGCAAATTGTTGAGCTGTGCCAGCCATTCCTGACACACAGAACTAACAGACGGGAACCCATCCCAGTGGATACCAAGGTATGTGTAGACCTAAGAATACTAGCTACAGGTACCTTCCAAAGCCCATCTGGGGATATGATGGGGATCTCACAGGCATCAGCATCCAGAGTACTCCACTAATTCCTGGATGCCATGGCAGCACATGTCAATGAGCACGTATATTTCCCCAACACCCGTGAGGCATTGGCCAGAAATATGCAAATGTTCCTCCAAATAGCAGAATACTCTGAGGTAGTAGGTGCTATAGACTGCACAGACATATGCATCAAAGCACCACCCGGTGAGCATGGTAGGGTCTACATCAACCGCAAGGGCTTCCCCTCCATCAACTGCCAAGTCATGTGCAATGCCCAGGGCATAATAATGAATGTGTGTGCTGGCTGCCCTGGAAGCTATCATGATTACTGCATTTGGCATCTGATGCAGCTGTACCAGAGATTTGTCAATGGGGACATTCCTGACGGTCACCTAGTGGGGGATGCTGTATATGCACTGGAGCCGTGGCTGATGACACCCATCAGAAATGCACACACACCCGAACAAAAACTGCATAATTAGGCACACAGACAGACCAGAATTATAGTAGAGTGTGTGTTTGGGATGCTCAAGTCATGGTTCCAGTGCCTGGACACATCAAGTGGAGCCTTGCAGTACTCACCAGCTACATGTACCCAAATTGTCCTCGTATGTGCCATGCTACACAATATGATCCTGCAGAAACAGCAGCAGCAGGAAGAACATGGAGAAGGGCCACACAACCCCCCACCATTGCCAAGGCCTGCACAGGCACAGAGTGACTCAGAGGAGGAACGACCTGAGCTTGCCCCAGTAGGCAGAAGGAGGCATGCCCAGTATTCCCTGGCCTTGGCAAAGAAGCAATGCATAGCACATACACTGACACAGGAGGGACCCAGAGAATAACACCTCTCTCTGACTCTCACATACAGTAAAAGGGATGCCATATATTACACTACCTGTGCTCAACCATGTGTAGGGAGTGTATTATGTGCATCCGACATAGGCAGCCCTGCAGTACCACCTTCAATACTGGGACACCCACAAGGTAAGTGACTCACACATGCCAGTCAGGGGGGTTCACATACCCAACAACAGTCACACACAGCAGGATAGGTGTAGACAAACATAAACAAAGTCTGTGCTATGGCCTCTAAATGATGCCTATGGGTAACCCCTCCCTCAGGCCTACACAGACAGACTACAGCAGGTCAGGCAGTGGGATGTCAGTTCTGAACTGTAAGAAGTGTGAAACTAATATGTAGGTAAATAAAAGCTAAGATCTGTAGTACACTGGTATGCCTCTAGGCAGCATGACAGGTAAGACTACAGAATGAAATGGAGTACCTGACATACCAGTACAGTCACAGCAAATGTGTACAAGTGTCAGGTGTGCCTCCCCCCCCATCCTACGTAGACATGTAGTAACAGTCAGGTGCCCCCCCAATCCTGTGTAGGCATGTAGAAATAGTCAGGTATGCCCCCCCATCCTACATAGACATGTAGCAACAGTCAGGTGTGCCCCCCCAAACCTGTGTAGAAATATAGAAATAGTCAGGTGTGCCCCGCCATCCTACATAGACATGTAGTAACAGTCAGGTGTGCCCCCCAATTCCTGTGTAGAAATGTAGAAATAGTCAGGAGTGCCCCCCCATCCTACATAGAAATGTAGTAACAGTCAATGCCAAGTGATCGACGGATACCCTGCAGAAACAGTATGCTACCTGTAGGTGTACAACACATAGATCAGCACTGCAGTACAGACTACCTGGACTTGATCCACACATATAGTAAGCCAAAGGTAGATGTACATAGATGTGTGGAAGAGGGTGACTGTGACAAGGAGCCATCCAGGCCTGTCCCATCCAGCACACAGCGAAAGGGCCACAACCACATGAAGTCCAGCTGTCACTCACTGTAGATACTAGCCACTGGTATCTCTCAGCAGTACAGACTATGTGGTGCACGTGCTAGCTGTGCAACATGACTGTACAAGGAAGTAGTCATCTAGCGTCTGTATACACGTACCTGTGAAATATGACCCTGTGTGTGGCCGCATGTGGTGTGTCAACCTCTAGATGAATGGGTTATGATCCATGCCCAAACACTGCCCTCTCCATAGCCCTACTATGATAAGGCTGCTGAGGTTATCCACTGTGAAATACACATTTGGGAGAGTTGTAGCCCAATAATCTCTGTGGCGCATGCTATAACTGTGCACTGCTAAGTGTGATAAATTAGTTAAGTAAGAGTTCCAATCCCAGACTTGGCAAGTGTGTGTGTGTGGGTGTGTGTGTGTGTGTGTGTGTGTGTGTGTGTGTGTGTGTGTGTGTGTGTGTATGTGTGTGTGTGTGTGTGTGTGTGTGTGTGTGTGTGTGTGTGTGTGTGTGTGTGTGTGTGTGTGTGTGTGTGTCTGTGTAGAAAGCAATGCTTTTTAGAGTAGTCACACTCCCTACACTTCAAATGCTAAACTTTGGCAAGGCTGCTGATGTCATCCACCTAGAAATACACCTCTGGGAAGGTAGTAGCCCAGTAATCTCTATAGCGCATCCTATAACTGCGTACTGCTGTTACACCTCTGGGAAGGTAGTAGCCCAGTAATCTCTATAGCACGTACTATAACTGTGTACTGCTGTAGTGAGATACATTAATTAAGTCAGAGTTCTAATCCCAGACTTGGCAAGTGTTTGTCTGACTCTGTCCCTGTAGGGAGCAATGCATTTTAGCCTAGTCACACTCCCTACAATTCAAATGCCCTACTTTGGCAATCCTGCTGATGTTATTCTTTGTGAAATACACCTTTGGGGAAGGAGTTCTCCATTAATCCCCGTGGTGCATCCTATAACAGCTCCATGTTGTAGTGTGATATAGACCTCTGTTAGGGGTTTTATACCCACACATGTTGGTTATGGATGTTTTTTGTGTGTTTCAATGTCTGTGTAGGGAGCAATACATTTTAGCCTAGCCACACTCCCTACAATTCAAATGCCATACTTTGGCAATCCTGCTGATGTCATTCATTGTGAAATACACCTCTGGGGAAGAAGTTCTCCAGTAATCCCCATGGTGCATCCGAAAGCATCTCCATGCTGTAATGTGATATAGACCTCTATTAGGGGTTCTATACCCATACATGTTGGTTGTGGATGTTTTGTGTGTATTTCAATGTCTGTGTAGGGAGCAATGTGCCTATCCACACTCCCTACTATTCAACTGCCCTACTTTGGCAATCCTGCTGATGTCATCCAATGTGAAATACACCTTTGGGGAAGGTGTACTCCAGTAATCTCTGTGGCATATACTATAACTGCGTAATCCTGTAGTGTAGTAAACTAGTTAGGTAGGAGTTCTAATCCCAGCATCACAGGTGTGTGTGTGTCCTGTGTGGAGGTGGCTGCGAGTGTGTAACAACTGGGCCCAATGTGTTGTGGGTTTTGCAGATTTCTTATATGGTGGCCCTAGTATATATCACAATATCCAGCATAGAGGCCTAACAGATGTGAAATAGCTGAGAGGCTGGGGTGCAGATCCATACCCATACCTGTGACATCAAGGCCAGGCAAACACAGTCAGCAACCCCAGTATTACCCAGAGAACACTCTCAACCCATGTCTCATACACACACACACACTTGCCTAGGCAATAACCAATATGTTGGTAGTACACTGCATACTGTCCACTGATAGTAACTCTGGAGGGATTGCAGTAGCCTCAGAGGGCATGGCACCCTGTCAATCTGTCCAATAGGCACGTACATGCAGAGACTGCACCTTCCCCATGTTCCTCACTGGACACTTGCAACACCTGTGGTGCCATCAAATGTGACCCACAAAGGACATACAAGCATGAAAACATGCCCTGTATGGACAGATGCCACTGACACCAGGGAATGCTGTTAGCATGCTATCAATGTAGGTGCAGGGTATACCTGCTGTCCATTACCTGTTCCTGCCACAGGAGGCCAAGACTTGCACATCTGATGATAATCTGTGTACACAACGAGGGCCAGACACCCCAGGTACAGTTACACATGTCACTGTACATGCATGTAGGAGGTGTGCACATCCCAGACACCGTCCATGTCATGGACTAAGGAACACATACATGGCAAGTGATGCACAGCATTGGCCACATGCAATAGTCACCCAGGTGACTGGATGATGGATACAATACTCACATGTGTGGGCAAATCCAGAAACTACACCCCTTAGCCACAATGCAGACCATTGTCATGTGGCCTGATGCCAAGGTATACCCATCACCTAGCCTTGTGTAGCCATCTGGCACAGTCAACCACTACACACCTATGAAGAAATGCACCCATGCATGTCAGTACTGGCACTGTGTGTGTGTGTGTGTGTGTGTGTGTGTGTGTGTGTGTGTGTGTGTGTGTGTGTGTGTGTGTGTGTGTGTGTGTGTGTGTGTGTGTGTGTGTGTTGTATGATGCGTATGATCACATTCACACTCACTACAACCCCCAATGGCATACTGAAGCATGCTGTCTGATGTCAGACACCTCCCCATACCCTTTGCCCATATAACCTCAATATGACTCCTGTGGTGCATGTGATACCTGCACAGTAATGTGCTGTGGCAATTGCACTAGTGATGAGTTGTATTCCTGGCCCTGCCAAGTGTGTCAATGTGTGTGCATCCCTGTGAGAGTGTGGCTGTGTTGTCACTGGCACCTGTTCATGCGGACAGGCATGTGTACTACACCTACCATATAGCTACCATATCCCTGTTGCACATGTCACTCACCATCACATATACGTTCTGAGGGCGCCTCACCATGTAACATATGTGGCGCATCCAACAACCACATGGAAATGTGATAGCACTACATAGTCATTGGGGGTTTGATACCCTGTGCTGGTAGGTGTGTGACACAAATATGCTTAGGTTTTACTCTCCCACCCCTCCCTAACTTGTCTTTGACTCTGTCTGCCTCTCTCACTCCCTCTCTGGTCGATGTGGAGACCTACACCTGCTTTGGTTAGGTAGCAGCATGTGTATTTTAAGTGATGCTCATGATCAGCCGATGGCCTCTGCACAAGTTGCAGCCCTCCTCTAGCTGACTGCATGTGGAACAGCTGTGGTAACATTCACATAGCCAATTGCATGGAAACACACTCCAATATCTAGGAACATCATGTTGGTGTTGGGCCTTTCCATTCCCTGTGAGCAGGAACTCATTCTGTTGTTTGGCAAATAGCATCTCAGATGGAATGGGGATTTACCTCTAACAACATACACTGTGGAAACAGGGCAACACACAGGAGGGGAATGTGCCTGACCCAATTACAGACTGTAAGTGCTGCTATACTGCATTTGGAGTAATGTTGGTTTAACAGGGTGTGTGTGGATATGACTGTCCTACATGTTGCAATGCCTGCCATGTCAGTGCTCTGTGTATGAGGAATCCCCATCTGTAGGGTCATCTGCAGACTGGGCAGTGTGTGGTGCCTTTGGTTTCATGTGTTACCCACAGAGCACCTATCTGTGAACTGCAGAAGGTAGTGTGAGGATTGCAGTCTGTAGATGGTGGAACCGTGACAATTACTGACTTCATATCCCTCATAGGACATATGTTGCAACAAACCCTGTTACAACAGTAAATGTATGAGGTTATCACAGCAACATGTCAATATTGGTACTGTGTATGTGCTTCCAGCCACACCTCTGTCAACCTTTGTACATATGTCAAGCATTAAGAGGTGCATATGTGCTGTACACCATAATTAGTGACATCATATCTGATAACAAGCCAGTGAGTTATCAGACTGCTACACAGGTTATGTACAGTAGGGTAATATCTGATGACATAACCTGGACATTCTGTGGTTGTGTGTAAAGTACTGAGGTCTGTGTATTTATGGTGAATGTTGACAGTGTGTGTAATGTTAATATGTACTTTGGCCTGTGTACAGACTGTGGTAGATGTCATAGGTTCATAGGTTGGTACTAGGCTATCAGCCCTAGGGACTATACAAGCCTAGCCATAACAATTCCCTGGATATTTCTTCC
Organism: Protopterus annectens; assembly: GCF_019279795.1. Classification (NCBI taxonomy): domain Eukaryota; kingdom Metazoa; phylum Chordata; order Ceratodontiformes; family Protopteridae; genus Protopterus; species Protopterus annectens. The sequence continues at coordinate 1,187,199,827 of NC_056727.1, forward strand.
CACAATATTTACTTCCCTGGACCCCTGTCTAGCAGGGTGACTTACATGATCCCCAGGGTGAATTTCCTATCACCCATCCAATCATCAAGGTTCCTTTTGAAGAGGGCCAATGAGGTGCTCTGCTTGACATGTATGGGCCGTCTATTCCAGAGTATGGGGAGTTTCTGGTTCAGGAACCTATCCCTCCAGCATGTTTTGTTCATTGTGATGACAAGATTTAGATCCCTGGAGAGTGTAGCTCTGAGGGATTGGGATTTCTTTAAGTGGAGCATGCCCAACAGCTCAGGGTTTGACATGGCCTTGTATGTTAAGCAGAGATCACCTCTGAGTAGACGATATGCCACAGAGTATAGCTGGAGTTTTTTTTAGAGGTCAGCATAAAGCATCTGCTTTAGGCCTGTGATTCTTTTTGTGAGGTATTTTTGTGGCCTTTTCAGCTGTTGCAGATGTCTTGTGAGGTACATACTAAACTGGGAATAGTACTCTATAATGGGTCTAATGAGCGATGAGTACAGTGGGACAATGACCTCCTTTTTTCTGGTTGAAAAACCCTTAGTGATGATGTATACCACATAGAAGGATTTCCTGACTGTTGTGGCGATGTGGTTATCGAAGGTGAGACCACTGTCCATCTGTATCCCTAAGTTTCTCATCACACTTTCGGTGTTTAGTGTACTGCCACCTATGTGGTAATTCATGGGTATGTGGTTTTTCCCAAAGGAGATAACTATACATTTCTTGGCATTAAGCTTGAGCCCATGGCTCTAGCACCAAGCATCTGTTTCTGTAAGGCCCTTTTGTAGAATATCCACATAGTTTGGGGATTCAATAATGGCTCCCAGTTTGCAGTCATCTGTGAACTTTGTTAGCCAGAGTCCCTTAGTGTTGGCCTGTACTTCAGAGAAGTAGATGCCAAACAAGAGCGGTCCCAGGACTGAACCTTGAGGTAATCTACTTGTCACTTGTCTGGAGCTGGATTTGGAGTCGGCTACTTTTAAAGTCTGGGTTCTGTCAGTAAGCCAGTTGGCAACCCATCGAGTGACATAGGGATTTATGCCCAGCTTAGTAAGTTTATCTATGATTCCAGAGTGGGGGATGATGTTGAAGGCCTTGGCTAGGTCCAGATAGGCTGTGTGGATCACCTTACCCCCATCCACAGCTCTGGACACTAACTTGAAGAAGTCAATCAGGTTCAGGAGACAAGATCAGACCTTCATGAACCCAAACTGGGTGGGGTCCAGTGTTTGAAGGTTGCCAATATATTTGTTTATAAGTTCCATGATAATGCGTTCCATGCCCTTGCATATCAGGCTCATCAGACTGATGGGACGGTAGTTCCCTGGATCCAAGGTGGATCCCCCCTTGTGGAGTGGGATAATTGTAGCTGTGCGCCACTCAGTGGGCTTGAAGCCTGAGGTGAGGCTATGATTAAACGTGACACTTAGGTGAGGTGCCAGTTCAGTTTGTAGTTCATATAGTACACAGCCCAGGATGTCATCTGGTCCCATGGATGCTGTATTCTTAGCTTTGGAGAGTGCGGTTTCCACCTGTGTGGCTGTGATTAGTGGAATTTGGCAATCTTTTCATATTGAGATGGGCCCTTTAGGGGGTGAAGTTGGCGCTAAATCGATCTGCTAAGATATTGGCAATATCCTTGGGATCAGTATATTTAATGCATTCTGCTGTAGCTCAGAGCAGATCTGAGCATTGCCATTTAGATTCTTGACATAACTATAGAATGCCTCATGGTTGTCTTTGGAATCTTTGGCAATTTTATTTTCGTAACTAGCTTTGGCGGACTTTATGAGGGATGTCAGCTTCTTACTGAGGCTGGTAAGGGAGTTTTTGCATCCTAGGATTTTCCTATTTTATGCAACAGTTTCTTCCTTCTGTTGTATAGTTTGTTTATGGCAGGGGACCACCAGATTGGCTTCCTTTTTTTGAAAGAGAGTGTCTTGGTTCTATTTCAGATGGCACAATTCATGCACGAGTGGATGTGCTCATACAGTGCCTTAGTGTTCTTGGTCCCGTCCTATCTGATGTTACATGCTACTCCACTGTATGTTACCATATCAGCTTACATGTTTGTAGGGCCATACACACACATGTCCCATACCACAGACAGGCATCGGACCACACTGTGTATCGGCCCAGTATATGTAGTGTTTGTGTGTGAGTGGCACATATGAGAATGGTGTTGAACAGATAGTCCATATACTGTAATAATATGCTAGCGTACCATATGTGGCTGTGGCTGTGTTCACACTGGATGTAGCTATGCACTGTCACACAGGTGCATCTTACCCTGTGCTGTGACATGCCTGTAGAGCCTGCTATATATGCAGGTACATGTGCATTCCCCCATAGGAAATGTAGGCCAGTGTTGAGCCAGTCTGCCTGTAGCTTGTGCAGTGCTTTATTACATGCCTAGCAACTTAGTGTACTTTCCCAGTGAGATGTCATGTCCAGATACTTGCCAAATGTACTGCTGCTGAGCCTCCCTTAACAGTCATGTATTCCAGACAGAGCAGTGGGATGCTGTACAGATGTATGTCAATATCTAGTGGGTAGTATGTGGCCATGACACCTTTGTAGCAGCACTTAGTATGTGTCAGGACAGACAGGGGTGTGTGAATGCATAACCTATGGGGGCATATGTATACCAGTTGTTACGTGCTATACCCATCTACATGGCTGTTAACATCCACATTGTCAGGCTTGGGCCACATGTTTTGCACTAAGGGGTTCTGTGTATACCTCTGGACAGTCCAGAGTGTGTCAGAATGTCCACATATATTGGCCAATATCTCTGCTGTAGTCCACAGTAGCATTACGTGCTAGCAGCGGTACTGTACTATGAGGTCCTTAGGATGTCTGTCAGTAGCCAATGGCACACATGTGAAAAGAAGATGTGACCTCCCACACACACCATGTCTGTGGAGACAATCACTATTACAGTAGCAGTAGTCTACTGATATACCTGCTAGATATACCTGACATCCCCTTGCACTATGTAATTGGGGCTATAGGGGCAGAGGTAGGCCTACACTCCATGTTCAGGACATATTGTGGAAATATATGTATATTTAATAATCCAGATATCTATATAGATATATACACATATAAACATCGACATATATAGATGGGTATGTATATGTACATAGATGTACATATACACACCCAGATATATACATATACAGAGCAATATATGTCTACACACATACAAATAGTGATACATATGCACATATATGTATATCATGCTGCCATTCCTGCCAGCAGTCCACTGTTGTTGTATCCCCCACATATACGGTGGGGCTGGGGCCATATATGTGTGGGCTTCACTTATGCCATACATGTGTGCCCATATGCACTCCAGAGGCCAGTGTATTTAACAGTGGTATATGGGCTTGTATTATTGAGTCTGGGGGGGGGGATACATCATAAATAACCAAGGCTGTTACAATATGTGGGGGTATCAGGTGTAAGCTGCCTTAAGGCATCTGGATGTACAGTATCATACAATTCACAAATATTGACATTACTTACATAAACTGGGTTAATGCAGGCCTAATGCCTCCTGCCATACAGACTGTTCTGTTTGTCAGTGTGCTTGTGATGGGGTCAGTTATGCCTTATGTAACAGTTACATCCCATTTGGTCAACTGAAGTCTTTACCACCTAGTGATTGTGTACATAGTGTAGCTAGAGGCTGCAGAACTATACGCCTGCATTACTTATTGTTGGTTGTGTGGTATTCTGTGGCGCAGTCTGTCTTTACTATTGTACTGTTTGAAGGGCTTGGCCTGGACAGCAACAGTTGTGAACCTTTCCAGACTACTGTATTAGTATAACTGTTTCACAGTTGCATTACTCTGTTTATATGGATGTCAGTGTCTGAACAGTTATATGACATGGCATATAAATCTGTAATAGTACACAAGTAATGGTTTTCTATTTCTGCAGACCTGTGTGTGCTGTTTTATCCTATGACCTCTCTGTGGGTATATGTTGCAGGCAATGACTGTTATTTGTATGGGTGGCTCATCCAGTGTCCAGTCGTTCAGGTGTTAACTGTAGGCCATAGTGGCTGTTCCATATTGTGTGCACCTACTACATATGTATCTTACTGTACATATCTCTGAGTGTGTATGTGTAGTCACATGTATAGCTATATATATATATATATATATATATATATATATATATATATATATATATATATATATATATATATATATATATATATATATATATATATATATATATATACATATGTATATCTGTATCTGCATATATGTGTCTGTGTATATCTATCCTGGGGATGTTGATAGCTTTCACTATTTACATTTCCTATGAGAGTCAGACTGTACTGCATGATATTAAAATACAACCAAGACCACCATTCCAAGAAGTAAGCGAATTTAATGAAACACTTAGCAGCCTGACATCATACAAGTGGAATGTAGTACTGTTAACATCTTGTGTCCATGTCGTGTCAGGTCCTGGTTATGGGATCTGCAACACTTGGTAGTGTATTGCAGGGCAGAAGTGTTTATCTGTGGACGGGTGAATATACCTATTCATACAAGGTGTATATTGTTTGGGGCCTCTCAACCCCATTAACGGTGCATGTGGATATACATGTTTTAGTTAATCTCCCATTGATATCTACACATGCATGACCATATATACCTGTATAGATATATATATATATATCTGCTTACATATATATAGGTTTGTCCGTATATACCTACATAGATATATATCTGCTTACATATATGTAGCTTGCTGTGTATATGTTGACATATAGGTGTGGCCATATATATGTGTTGATGTAGCCATTTGCATGTATATATGTTCAGATATATTTATATGTATGTGTGCATATATATATATATATATATATATATATATATATATATATATATATATATATATATATATATATATATATATACATATATAGATATGTTGTATCTGTTTAGATATTAATATATTTACACACACACATACATCTAAATGGTGGAATACTTTCTCTGTACTGTTTAATGTCTAGGCTGGATGATATGTTTGTGAAAACATCAGGGTTATGTATATCTGGCATGGCTTAGTGCTAAATCACTTTGTCTACGGTGTGCAGGGTCCTGGGTTTGCGCTCTTGCAGAGCTGTTTCTTTTGTTGCTAGGCAGAACACAGGCCATTAGATACAGAGTGATTAAGGCACTTTAAAGCAGTTGTATGCAGCTTTGCAGAGGTTTGCACAGAGATAAGCACTGCTAACTTACGGTTGCAGTTTCTTATACTCAGTTAGCTTCTGTATTGCTTAACCTGTGTAGGCATTGTTTACCCCCACGCAAACAGGCTTAAACCCACTTACTGCTGCTTAAATGTTCTTACTCCCGCTTACCCCTGAGCTATTTTTTTTAAAAGAAAAGAAAAAAGGATTGATAGGAAAGTGGTGAAAAAGGGGCACAAAGAGGGAAAGACAGAAGGGAAAATAGCTAGGGATGTGCAGGAAGGGTATAGGGAAGGTCCATAGCTGCCCATCTCTTCTACAGCAACAGCTGTGCATATACACTGAATTTGGAGGTAGGTTTGGACACTCAAACCCCTGGGAGAGGGGTGAGGACAACAATAATAAGTTGTGTTGCCAATTAGATTGGATTACATGTGTCCAGTGGACACATGTGCAAAATGGACAGCTATGTATGGGGCGAGATTTTTTGTGGGAACAGATTGCCCTTTTTTTTTGTTTTTTTAGGTGAGAGTGGGATGTTGGGGAGGGGTAATAGGTATATGTGGGGAGGTTGGTTGGGTAGGTTAACAGACAAGACAAACATGACGCATACAGGGGCGGTATATGACACATGTGGGGGGGGTAAACACCTTGATGGGGAGGGGTGTTGGGATATTGAAAGCTCACAGGCCCCCTAGTGGTAACAGTGGGACTGAGGTCCCCACCCATGGGCAGTCATCATTGCACCTTCACAGCCCCAAAGGTGGCTTTGTTGGGGGCTGAGTTGCAGAGCCAGGCTGACTCTCTAATCATGACATGTGTCCCTCAAGCTGGCGTAGAAGATCACCAAACTGCTCGTTGATCGCTCTATGCACCACGACCCCGACCTGGCGATAGGTGACAGGTGCCTGTCCACTCCCACTCCTTGGGGGGTGAGCCCCATCCCATGAGGCGGTTCCACCCAAAGGTGGTGCAGGACCAACAGACAGGGAGGTCCCAGGTTGGGCCCCAGACATGCTGGTGCTCAGTGCCGCGGCCGGCTGAGGTGGGACAGGTGGATCAGCTAGGACTGGACTTCCCAAGCATGCTATAGTGTTTACATTTCATCATTTGTGGGTTAGTAATAGTCAACACATTCCAGGGTTAGGTATAACAGCATGCATAGATATTCCCATTAACCCAGACACCAGATACGGAACAGTTGCCTAGCAAACAGAACACATGCATATATGGGACCACAGTGGTAATAAGAACAGCATGCAGGTACATTGATGGCACCATGCCACCAATGTTGGAATAATTCAATATAGCACATGCATGGGAACCATTAACATTTTATCAAACAATTGGACATTATCAGAACATAGGTGTCATTACAAACTGGTTGGGGTGGGTATGTTGATTATTATTGGAGATATGGTGGGGGTAGAGAAAGATGTCAATTAGCAACTGGTATATTCCTGCAGTCAACATTACTTTCTTAGTCAGTGCTGTTATCTTTACCTTACAAGTATTACTACACTACCCTATAGCCTTAGTTTGGACAGTATAATGGTTGTCATCATCATTATACATGAACCGGTATTACCTGCAGTATACACCTCTTACCTGGTATACCTGTGGAGAGAATGTTTAACACTAACTAACTGTTTGTACACATACTCACGGATTCCAGGTTGATGTTTTGCACTATGCTATCCAACTCTTTCTGCACAGACTTTGGCCATGTGTTGACCACATGCTGTTGTGCCTGGACATATCTAGACTATTGCCCTCTTTCACCTTTAGTGACCTGACACACACATATACATGATTTCCTACACAGTTATATTATGTAGCACAGTGTGGGTGACGGTGACCACTGATACTTTATTATTCAGAGAAACTGCAACACTCACAATTCCCTACAATACCAGAGTGAACAGTACCAGTACAGGTTATAATGGTATGTATTTCACAGCACAGTGTTCACATCCAACATACCTGTGGGGGCAATGTTTGTTAGCACTACCTGACTGATGCCACACAAAGTTCCAGATTACACATTAGTATTGTGCACATACATCTCTCTCTGTTACTGTACACACTCTGGTCACATGTTGACAACATGGGAGTGTAGATAGGACATACTTGACATATTACTCTCCTAACAGTTTTGAGGGTTGCTACAGTGTCAGGTGTGTTCTCATAGATGTTTTCCAATCACTTGTATTCCCTGTTTGCTGGCTAAACATCTGGGATCATCCCACAGACTTACCAGAGGGACAGGGGGACATGCAGCAGATATGGGCACATATACTGGACATTCTGGCCTCATCTGTACAGCTGTGGGGAATGAATCTGTATGCAGCCTAATTCCACTATCAGGATTCAGACCATGGCTGTGTCTGCTATGACTTAAACACTGTCCATCACAGTTGTGTCTGCTATATAGATATTGATGTATATCTCCTATCTGCTTTCTGTCTTATTAATCCCTGCGCTTTTGCATTCTGACCTTGTATTACAACACTCTTATACAGATTTCCTAGACAGTTTCATGTTGTAGGACAGTGTGGGTGACAGTGATGTGTAATACCTCATTATTCAGAGCAACTGCATATCATTCTTGTATTTCTGGGCGCAGTGTTGGTATCTGACAGACCCGTGGGAGGAATGTTTATTAGCACTACCTGAATGTTCCCACACACAGTACCAGATTCCACATTACTATTATGCACATACATCTCACTCTGTTACTGTACACACTCTGACCACAGCTTGACAAGCTGAGGTGTAAATGGGAAACATGTGGCTTCTTAGTCACATAAGGTTTTGGGGAGTTGCTAGTGTGCCAGCTTTGTTCTCATAGCTGTGTCTCAATCAGTTGTATTTCCTGTTTGCTGCCTATACATCTGGGATCATCCCACTGATTTCCCAGGGGAACAGGTTGATAGGCAACATATATGGGCCACTTTAATAGACATTCTGGACATATCTGTACGGTTGTGGGGAATGATTCTGTATGCAGATTACTACCACTGGCCGGATTCGAACCATGGCTGTGTGTGCTAAAAAACAGCAGTTCACAGCCCAGTTGCATGTGCTATTCGTTTTTTGTTGTCTGCATTTTCCCTGTTTACTGTCTATGTGTCCCTCAGTTGTACTAAATGGCCTCTGGGGATTGCACCTGTCATATACAGGCATTCCTACACATTCAATTTATGGTGCACGGTGTGGGTAACAGTGCTTAATACTACAGTACTATTACATGAATGCATATCTACATTTCCATATGATAGCAGGATATACGCATGCAGTCCAGCAGTTATACCTGTTTTCTCAGGCTATTACACTGTTATTGACTTACAAACAATATGAGACTCTTACTGCCATTTTCTGTAGTGTATGCAGTACTTGCCTTGAGCAATACTGGTTTTATACTAGCAATTAATTTACTACTACTTTTATTTTTATTTCCTATGACAGTAAATGCATGAGTTTTACTGACCTGCCTCACGTCGCAACCTCACCAGGCAACTGATGTGAGCCTCCTAGTTCATGGCTCACTCCATTGCAGCTGTGGGTGACATAAGAGGAATATTTAGCCATACCTGTCCATGATATAACTGAGCTGGCAATTATTACGCACATACTGGGGTGATACTTACACACGTCTGGAACATCCCCTGATGCTCTAGCCTCTTGGAGCCAGTCCTCCCAGAGGTCCCCCTTATGTAGCTTCAGGTCGGCATAGTGGTGCCTGACCTGCTCACCTGTTTGGGGTATACCAGTGGCACTGGTGAGGTCACAGGTGAGATGGTCCCAGGCCTCTGCCTTATGTTGGGACCCCTGGTACTGGCCCTGCAGCAGTCTCTGAGCATGGTCTTTAACTAGGAGTCCTGCCATGAGCTTGAACTCTTGGATGCACCAGCACTCTGCTCATACATGCACACCTTCTCCCCTTACTGCCATAGTGCCTGCAAGGGCAAGCTACAACCAGTTATGAGATGTATTCCAGCCTCTTGTGTTTAAGTAGGGCCATGCTGGCCTGTGCAATGCTTAGCATTGCTTACATTAGACTTTGCATTATATTTCCTTTTGGGCCTTGATTTCTTATTCATTGCATCTTATATATCTGCCAGGTATCCACGATTAATGTGTACATACACTCTATGGAATCCTTGTGTTTTATTGGGGACTTCAACACTCTATTACAATTAAACCTCACTTCTGGGCTTTCTGCTGTACTCCAGTTCACATATGTATGTTATGTAGTGGGTTATGGAACATATAACTGTATACTGATTCCTTTCACAGGTTCAGTTTGGTTTTACTATGGTGAGGACTTGTTTGCTGATACCTCATTCTGCTGTACTTCTGTGATGTCTTGGTGGTTAACTACTGTGTCTATGGTACATGGGGTCCTGGGTTCGAGACCTGCATGGTTGTTTATTTTGTTGATGGCCAGAACAAGGGCCATTGAATACAGAGTGATTAAGGCAATTTTGAGCAGTTGTAAGTGGGTTTGCGTGAGGGTAAGCACTGCTAACCTGCCGTTACATCTGCTTACAGAGAGTTAGCTTTAGAATTGCTTAGCCAGTGTAGGCATTGCTTACTGCCGCGCAAATGGGCTTACGCCTGCTAACTAGTGCTTAAATATGCTTACTACTGCTTATTTGTGCTTAAACCTGCTTACTAGTGCCTTATTCATTATGATACTGACACCTCACATTTGCATTTACTGCAGTACTCCAATTCATAAATATATGTTATTTAGTGGGTTATGCAACATAAATATTACTCATAACGTGCTTTGCCATGGAAAATGGAATTTGCTCCAGTGGGACGCAAACCAGGAATGCCTGCTTGCAAGGTGAATGCTCTACCCACCACACTATTGTTATGCTGTTTCATTTGCATATATCTTCCTAGTTATCCTCTTCAGCCATTTAAGCTATATTAACCGTACCTAAGTGATGGGCATACCCACACACCTATGGTTAGTTTTAATCAGATTTTTAAAAAAAATAAAAGTTTCTTCATTTTATTTATATCTACTGTTGCTGTTGTACACATGGGGGACTGTTGGTGGGGATATGCGAACACCTATGAGCGGTCTCGCTCATTTCTTACCCCTTTCTGCTGTTCTGCATTGTGGGGGAGTGTATATTCTGAGAGCTCTGCTCTCAGACACACATCCTTCACTCTTACACACTCCATGTAAGATTAGGAGCTCAGGCAGCTCGCCTCATTAATATGCATGGTGCGCTGCCATCCTGCTCTTAAATGATCGCTTCTGTGCAGACCTTAAGCTAGTCCTGCATGGAAGATTATTAAAGCTGGGGGAGTATCTTTCATTTTCTACAGTGTAAATAGGGTGCTTTTTTTTTTTTTTAGATGACTTCAGTGCATTTTATTTTGTACATTTAGATTAGTTCAAGCAGTGGACATAGTGTAGAAAAGACCGGATGTGATATCCCATTCATATCTATTTATCAATAATGTACAATTGTTCTACTATGAAATCTCAAGAACCAAGACATTGAGAAAACAAACCTCAGGATTCAGCAAGCTCTGTACGGTGTACAGGAATAGTGTAAGAGCTGCTGCACGCAATATGGCCGACGAGCAATCCAGAAACGAACTCCTGGGATGTGCACAAGCGCTCCTACACTACTCCTGCACGGACACCACTGCTATATGCTAATTACCCCATTTGCTGGTGAAAATCATGCAAATGAGGTGAATTGGTGATCCAGGAAGCAAGCAGGCATTTGTGCAGGAATAGTGTAACCCGCAGAACTTATTAACTTAATACATTTCTGCAAATTGCAAAACGGAGGTATGACAGCTCCAAAGAAAGCATGTATTCAATGTAGTAGGTATGCCAATGGCCAAATATATGGCCATTGGCATGGGAAATAGTTGCAAAATTATAAATAATAACTTTTATTTTTTGGGGCCAATTTCGGCCGTTTAAGTGTAGGGCAGTGGTGAGCAAATGGGATTGGCCTGAAAATAAGAAAAAAAGTTGGAAATAAGCTTTTAAATCCAAATCAGCATTTTTCCATGATAGTCAATGGCATGCATAAGACAACAATACCAGGGAATAGTGGTTGCAAAGGGGGAAGGCTCAGTGTGAGTGTGGTAACTATGAGTTAGCATTCTGGTTTATGCAAATGCGGGGATTGATACTGAATCTCAGATTTCCTCTCAGTGTTAGCTTGCACCCAACCATGTAGGTGCAGCAACACCATGGTATAAGTATAAGAGGTAGATGACCTCATAAGGAGGAGTATCATGCATGCTGTAAGCTTATTGGAGCTCTGTGGTCCGTGTTTGCCCTTAGCTAAGCACAGCTAAGGAAGGGGGAGTGTGTCTGAGGCTGCCTAGCAGTGTTTACATTGCCTAAAGTGGTGTGTGCGCCGCACATCGGGTTTTAAGCAAAAACAAAATAAAACACAGGAAATAGCAGCTCTGTTCACATCTGAACACTGGGTATGAGCGGCGCACCTTGGGGCTTAAACGGGAAGGCAATGAGAAGGGAAAACAGCAGTAGGAAGGCAATCAAGGAGAACTAGCATATCTGGCAGGTGAAATTTATCAGAATCAGCTAATTATACAGGCAGCAGTCCAGCCCAGCTCACTACTATAAATTATGCAAACACCTTCTTAGGTTCATAGGTTCATAGACAAGTACTAGGCTATCTCCCTGAGGGCGTCTATAAGCCTAGCCAGAATATGTTGACTTTTGTCACCCCTTAGATTAGTTCCCTGTGCCTCTGTCTAGCAGAGCCATTAGTTCCCTGTGCCTCTGTCCAGCAGAGCCACTGCAGTGATCCCTGGGGTAAATTTTCTGTTTCCCATCCACTCGTCAAGGTTTCTCTTGAAGAGTCTTAGTGAGGAGCTCTGCCTAATATAGATTGGAATCCTATTCCAAAGCATGGGGAGTCTCTGGGACAGGAATTTATCCCTCCAGACTGTCCTATTTATCACTGTGGTGAGGTTTAGATCCCTAGAGTGTGTGGGTCTCGGGGATTTGTTTTTTTTTTTTAGGTGGAGCATGTCAGGCAGAGATCACCTCTGAGTAAGCGGTATGCAACCGAGTACAGCTAGAGTCTCTTCAGTTGGGCTGAATAGGGCATTTGTTTGAGGCCAGTAATCCTCTTGGTGAGGTACTTCTATTGTCTTTCCAGCTGTTGCAGGTGTCTTGTAAGGTACATCTCAAATGGGACATTGTACTCTATGATGGGTCTGATGAGTGATGAGTAGAGGGGCACAATAACCTCTTTTGTTCTAGATGCGAACCCTTTTGTGATTAGGTGGGCCACATAGAAGGATTTTCTAACCACCTTGGTAATAAGATTATCAAAGAAGAGATTACTATCTACTTGGGTCCCCAGATCCCTTATTACATTTTCTGTATTTAGGGGACTATCAAGTATGTGGTAGCATGCGGGTACTTTGTTTTTTCCAAAGGGGATGACTATGCACTTTTTTGCATTTAGCTAGAGGCCATGATTTTGACACCAGGTATCCGTCTCCGTGAGACCCTTCTAGAGGATGTCTATATCAGCCAGAGAGTCAATTATGGCTCCCAGTTTGCAGTCGTCTGCAGACTTGGTCAGACATAGTCCTCCTGTGCTTGCCTGTACCTCTGAGAAGTATACACCGAACAGGAGGGGGTCCCAGGACTGAGCCCTGGGGGACACCACTTGTAACTGGTTTAGAGTCGAACCTAGAGCCTGCAACTCTCACCATGTGGGTTCTATCCATGAGCCATTTGGCAACCCATCTCATGATGTAGGGGTTTATGTTCAGGCTGGTGAGCTTGTCTATAATACCAGAATGGGGAATGGTGTCTAAAGCCTTTGTGAGGTCTAGGTAGGCTGTGTGAACCTCCTTTCCCTCGTCTAAAGCCTTGGTAACTGTCTCAAAGAAGTCCACCAGGATTAGCAGGCATGATCTGCCCTTAACAAAGCCAAACTGGGTAGGGTTCAATGCTTGGAGGTTCCCAATGTCTTTGTTAATGAGTTCCATGGTGATGTGCTGCATAGCCTTGCAGACCAGGCTAGTCAGGCTTATAGGGTGATAGTTCCTGAGGTCTGTTGTGGTGCCACCTTTGTGGAGTGGGATAACTGTTGCTGTGTGCCACTCTATGGGTACATAGCCTGTAGAGAGGCTGGGTTTGAACAGTGTGTTTAGGTGAGGGGTTAGTTCATTTTGGAGCTTGTGTTTTTGGCTTTGGATAGGGCTGTTTTATCCTGTGTGTCAGTGATTGCTGGAGCTCTACATTCTTCTGGTATGGTTATGGGCCCTTTAGGGGGTGAGAAGGAGGTGAAGTTTGCACTAAACCTGTCTGCCAGAATGTTGGCAATATCAGTCGGTTCAGTGTATTTTGTACCATTCCTCACTAACTCAGAGCAGATCTGAGAGTTCCCACTTAGGTTCTTGACATAGCTAAAGAATGCTTTGTGGCTATCTTTGGAGTCCTTGGCAATTTTTCTTTCAAAGCTAGCCTTGGATGATTTTATGAGGGATTGTAGTTTCTTGCTGATACTGATCAGGGATGTCTTTCCTTCTTGGGATTTTATATTTTCTGTACTAGTTTCCTACTTCTATTGTATAGCTTGTTTATGGCAGGGGTCCACCAGGCTGGTTTCCTTTTCTTGGAGGAGTGAGTCTTGGTTTTGCTTGGGATAGCACGATCCATACATTCTTACAGGTGCTCATAGAGTGCCTTTGTAAGGGATTCAGTAGCTTGGACAGCATTGTCCTTTAGCATGTGGGCCGTGAACCTTTCCACCTCGGTCTTAAGTAATGTGAAGTTTGCCTTTGAAAAGTTTTTATGGTGCTTTCCTTGATTGGGGTGGGGTGGAATGTGGATATCCAGAGTGATTAGTCTATGGTCTGATCTAACTAGCGAGGGGTTGAGCTCCGGTGTGCAACACCGGTCGCCCATGTTGGTGATGACCAGGTCCAATATGTTGTCACCTCTGGTGGGGGTGTTGACCAGTTGATCCAGGGTGTTCGAGTTTATAAATTCTAGGAAGCGTTGGGCAAGGGAGTTAGTACTTGAGTAAGTCTCCCAGTTAATGTTTGGGTAATTGAAATCCCCCAATATTAGGGAGTTTGGTAGGACCTTCATATTTTCCAGTGTCTCCAGAAATGTGGAATGGAGGTCCTGGGTCATGTTGGGTGATCTGTAGCAAGCTACAATTTGAATTGCAGTTTTGCCCATTGTTAGTTGCACGTGGCTGATCTCTGAGGCATTGTGCTGTGCCTCTAACCTGGAGGTGTGGGTATCCTTGATGAATATGGATACACCCCACCTTCTGTGTTTCGGTTCGGTTTCTGTGGCTGAAAAGTATGGTATGAGTTATAGCCTGATAGTACTGGGGTGCTCTCTGGAGCCTTAAACCAGGTTTCTGTTACTGCACAGATATTGATACTGAGGAGTGCCTTAAGTGCATGCATTTTGAGGTTTAGACTTCTGGCGTTGAGTGGCATTACCCTCAGTTTTTGGTTACTTGTGCTATTTACAGTGGTGGGTCTGTCTTTTGAGCCTTGCCTAAAAAGGCACTATGGAAGCAGCAAAAGCATTGGCCAGTATTCGAAAGCCTAAGGGTGACAGGTGCAAACCATCTCTAGTGAAGCAACGTGGCTTGTTGAGAATGTCATCCCACAAATTCAAACCACCAGTGTACACAGATGGGAAAATTGTACCTGACAAAACTAACAAAATGTTAGGGACTGCTGTTGCTCTCATACATCAATATGTGGAAGAGACTGAGGGTGCTGAGGATGTGAATGCTGATGGCCATCCCACAGTGAGGAGGAGGAGAAGAGTGTACAGGCCCAGGGTAACCTACCAGGGGCTACATGAGTTGGAGATAGTAGAGCACTATAGGGTGGACAGGGACATTTTACAGCAAATTGTTGAGCTGTGCCTGCCATGCCTCACACACACAGAACCAACAGAACCCATCCCAGTGGATACCAAGGTATGTGCAGGGTTAAGAATACTAGCCACATTTACCTTCCAAAGGCCAACTGGGGATATCATGGAGATCTCAAAGGTATCAGCATCCAGGGTACTCCACGACTTCCTGGATGCCATGTCAGCACATGCTGGTGGGCACATATATTTCCTCAACATCCGTGAGGCATTCACCAGCAATATGGATCTCTTCCACCAAATACCAGAATACCCTGAGGTAGTGGGTGCTATAGACTGCATGCACATACACATCAAAGAACCACCCGGTTAGTGGGGTAGGGTCTACATAAACCACAAAGCCTTCCTCTCCATCAACTGCCAGGTCATGTGCATTGCCCAGGGCATTGTCTTGAATGTGTGTGCTGGCAGCCCTGGAAGCTATCACGACTCCCACATATAGCATATGACACAGCTGTACCAGAAATTTGTCACTGGGGACATCCCATATAGCCACCTAGTTGGGGATGCTGGTTACACACTGGAGCTGTGGCTGATGACACTCATCAGAAATGCACACAATGAGGCACACGCACAAACCAGAATCATAATTGAGCGTGTGTTTGGGATGCTCAAGTCATGGTTCCGGTGACTGGACATATCCTGTGGAGCCTTGCATACTCTCCAGCTACATGTACACAAATGTTCATTGTATGTGCCATGCTACACAATATGATCCTGTGGAAAAAGCTGCAGCAGGAACAGCATGGGGCAGGGCCACACAGCCCCCCACCATTGCCAAGGCCATCACAGGCACAGTGGGACTTGGAGGAGGAACTACCTGAGCTTGCCCATGTAGGCAGAAGAAGGCGTGCCCAGTATGCCTATGCTTTGGCAAAGAGACAATGCATAGCACATACACTGACATGGTAAGGACCCAGGGAATGACACCTCTCTCTGACTTGCACATAGAGTAAAAGGGATGCCAAACATGACACTACTTGTGCTTTACCATGTATAGGGCGCATACTATGTGCATTCAACATAGTCAGCCCTCCAGCCCCATCCTCAATACTGGCACAGCCACAAGGTGAATCACTCTTCCTATCAATTGCTGAATGGAGCAGTATGTTCTGCTAGGTGTATCTATGGTATGGATGTGAACATGCAAGGGAATCGGGTGGCTGAATGGGATGAGAGCAGATAGTGACACCAATATGGGCAGCATGAAATCCTTAACAAATACTGGTGTCAACAAAGTAGGCAGTACTAGACAAGGTGACAAATCCCACTGTAGTACATGTGGTGGCCCAAATGTGTGTCCATAGGACACACACATGCATGTCAGTGAGGCTCACATACCCAACACCAGCCTCAGCCAGCAGGACAGGTATAGATGACCATAAAGAAAGGCTGTGCTAAGACCTCCAATTGATGACGATGGTGAACAGCCCCCCTCCAGACCTACACAGACAGACTACAACAGGTCTGGCAGTTGTATGTTAGTTCTGAAGGGTAAGAAGTCTGAAACTGAAATGTAGGTCAATAAAACCTAAGATATGTAATCTACTGATATGCCTCTAGTCTGCATGATAGGTCAGCATACAAAATGAAATAGAAGCCAACAGTGTACCTGAAATATCAGTACAGTAATAGCAAATATATACAGTTGTCAGGTGTGCCCATCCCCCAAAATCCTATGTAGAAATGCAGTAATATGTATGTGTGGGTTTAATAAAACAGTGTATGTGTGGGTTTAATAAAACAGTGGAGCACAGATTACCTGAGCTGGCCCAATTTACAGGATAGACTGTTGCATGTGTACAATATGCAGGGGTCCGTGTGTTAGGTTGTTGTGTGTTCTATATTGTGTGGAAGTGGTCACCATGTATGCATGGAGGGTTGTGTCTCTGTGCCCTATGGCCAGTGCTATTGATGACAGGGCCATGTTCCGACATCTGCAGTGCCAACCACAGTGCAACTCAGCAGTACTCAATTCAGCAGTCATCCATACTCACTGTCCAGATGTCAATATCAGTCACCATCTGAAAGATGGACATGCCATGAATGTGTGCCCAGACATGCACACAGTGCACAGGTGGAAGTATCCTAGACAGACTGCATAAAATGTAACTGTCAACTGCATACACCTTTGGAATTGTGCATACAGGTTAGCAGTACATTTGTTGTCTGTCTAGTATGGAATACTGATGTAGTCTGTCCAATCACTGGCAGACCACAAAAGGCACAGTTATGAAGTAATGACAGACTGCCTATGTCCCTGCACAAGGCAGCATAAGGGGAATGTCCCAGATATATCTGTGAGTCAGCTGCAAGAAGCTTCCATATCACACATGCACTCAGCTCACCCCACCATCAGCCACAGGTTTATCACAGGTCATATCCTTGCTGTTGGGAATGAGTACAGTATGACCCCCACTTCTGTATGGGTATACCCACAGAATGCAGCATGCTGAAGAGGTGTCCCATGCAGGTGTGTCCCTAGCTGTAAGCAGCACCCTGCTAGCATCCAGACCAATGGATTAATGTGGACAGGAAATATTGCCATTAACACCTCGCACACTTACTCTGTCACCTCAGGGGAATCCAGTGGCCCGCAGCCTGGGAATGTAGGAGTGACAGAATGCACTGGCCTGCTACAGATGGACTGCATGAATACCAAATGCCCTACAGTCCTCTGTCAAAGGCCTGTGCCTCACCCGTACTGACAATGTATGTTATCTCATGGAGTCCCAATTAACAATACAACACAGTCCACAGAACACAAATATAAGGTCATGTTGACAAATCGCAGTAGCATGCCCACCATGTCCTATTGCATGAACGGTGGACCAACCCCTAAATACCGCTGGGATGAAGGGACTATAGGGATACTTCTTAGATATCGCCACTCGCACAATGTTAGGAAGAGGATAGAATAACAAAGTGGCGGATCTAGAAGCATGGACGTCATGGAGTGTGCGAAGTCTAAAATTCTGATGTGTGCCCATACTACCCATGCCTGCAAACCCAGTAATGGGTGACTACAAACCTGCTCATAAACCACAATGTAAATGGGAACTGACCAGATATATGACCCCTGCCTCTGGGTAACTTGGGTGAATCTGTACAGCTGAGAGGTATGGCCACAGCAGAATATGGCCAAACTGTTACATCAATATATGTACAAGCAGGGGATCCTCAGCCACCACAGTACAAAGGTGCTAGACCATTTACACAGACCCATCAGCAAGTGTCTGCAGCTACCCCTCCAGAATGGCATGAGTGTGCAAGAATATGTAGGCTGCAGACCACAATACTTGACACAGCTTCATTCATCTTGTATTTCCCAAGAAATAACTGTGAGCAAATAATTATATCTGTCAGTAGTTGATGACATAATATATCACAGTGTAAAACAGTACATATATCTGAATATCTCTGCTAACACCAACCATGTAACACAAGCAGCACAGACATAATAGTTGCAGTATCCCACTATCTTCCACCCATTGTGACTCCATATTGTCAGCCTATCTACAGATATCCTGCAGAAACAGGTTGCTAGCTGTAGGTGTAAAACACCAAATCCTGGGCGGGAGTACAGCCTACCTGGAATGGATTCACACACTCAATACAAAAGGTCATACTAGGCATGCTCCTACACTTAGAGAAATGAAGCCCATGTCAATGAAGCCCATGTCTTACAACAACAGTGGACTATACATATCTGTCTGTCGCAGATGTCTGTGTACACACACACACCACATTGCACACCAGTCATGCTTTGCACACATAATGGATAGGAATACTCACACATATGCAAGGCCAACACACTATAATATGTCAAACATACACACACAGAGATGTGGAGAAGAAAGAGACAGACAGTGAAAGAGAGATTTCCATTATGAGGCCTGTCCCACCCACCACACATCCAAATGGCCAATATCACATGATGTGCTGACATCAATCACTGTAGACATTGCTTTTGGTAGCTCTCAGCCCTATAGTGTCTGTGGTGCTTGTGATAACTGTGTAACACGATAGTACAAATCAGTATTCATCTAGCATTTGTATACCCAGTCCTGTCAAATTGAAAGTTGCGTGTGACTGAGTGTTGTGTGTGTGTGTTTCCAGAGGAATTGTTTATGGCCCATTCACACACACTGCACTTCCCATTGCCCATGTTAGCACTCCTGCTGATGTAAGTCACCTTGAAATAACCCTCTGGCCAAGTCTCAGCCCCGTACATTTGATGGTGCTTGCAATAACTGCGTAATGCCATAGTCTAACATTCTAATTAGATTGTTGGAGTTCTAATCCCAGATATGGCAACTGTGAAACTGTGTGTGTGTGTGTGTGTGGGTGTGTGTGGGTGTGCATGTGTGTGCGTGTGTGTGCATGTGTGTGTGTGTGTGTGTGTGTGTGTGTGTGTGTGTGTGTGTGTGTGTGTGTGTGTGTGTGTGTGTGGAGATGAATGATTTTGAGGCCATTCACAGTCACTGTACCTCCCATTGCCCTACTTTAGCATGCCTGCTGATGTCAGTCACCTTGAAATAACCCTTTGGAGAAGGGCCAGCCCCATAAGATCAGTGGTACTTGTGATAACTGTGTAATGCTATAGTTTATCATGCTAGTTAGGTAGGAGTTCTAATCCCAGACATGGCAACTATGAAACTATGTGTGTGTGTGTGTGCGTGTGTGTGTGTGTGTGTGTGTGTGTGTGTGTGTGTGTGTGTGTGTGTGTGTGTGTGTGGGGGAGATGACTGATTTTGAGGCCATTCGCAGTCACTGCACCTAATATTGCCCTACTTTAGCAAGCCTTCTGGTGTCAGTCACCTTGAAATAACCCTTTGGAGAAGGACAGCCCCATAACTCCATGGTGCTTGCAATAACTGCATAATGCTATACTGTGACATACTAGTTCGGTAGGAGTTCTAATCCCAGACTTAGCAAATGTGAAACTGTGTGTGTGTGGAGGTGAATGATTTTGAGATCATTCACAGTCACTACACCTCCCATTGTTCTACTTTAGCAAGCCTGCTGATGTCAGTCACCTTGAAATACCCTTTGGACAAGGGCCAGCCCTATAAGCTCTGTGGCACTTGTGATAACTGTGTAATGCTATAGTATCGCATACTAGTTAAGTAGGAGTTTTAATCTCTGACATGGCAACTGTAAAAATGTGTGCATGCGAGAGTGTGTGTGTCCTTGATAATACCTGATGTTATGGACATTCACACTTACTACTCATCCCTTACCCCTCCTTTAGCACTGCTGCTGATGTTAGTCACCTTCAAAGATACCTTTGGAGAGCACTGAGAACATGTATGTTCCATGGCACGTGCCATAAATGAAGAACAATGTAGTAGTAGCAACTATATGCTGAGCCATTTGGTTGACACCATGTGTGTGTGTTAGGGGATTCTTTATCAATTGGGCTGTGCAGATGGTGCATATGTAGGTATGGAGGTGCCCTAGCTGTGTTAGTGATTTGTGTGTGTGTGTATGTATGCACACAGTTCTGCCATGTGGCCGGCCTATACAGGGGTTTGTTGGACAGCTGCAGACAGTACATGGCAGGGTGTACAGTTCACCGTGTCTGGCCATGGACATGAGAACTGTGTCTGCCAGGGGTTTCATGGGCACTACCAGGTAGAAGTTAAAAACAGAAAAACAAAAACCCAAAGAAAAAGAACTGAGTGCCAAGTGAAGGTCTGCTGGAAAAACCAAAAGAGCACTCCTCTAAAAGTCCGTCAACTTTATTCACTATACAATACACATAAAGCAGTTTTCGTCTGACCAATGTTCAGACTTCTTCAGATGAATATATTAATTACAAGTCATTTGTTTTAAAACCAAGACATTGAATCATGTGTTCAACATTCTCCAATGATAGTAGATGCTAAACTAACACTCCCCTCCCCTTAGCATATGTCACTGTTAAAAGGTAGCAAATTGGTTCAGCTAATTCAATATTCACCTTAAAATATATATAAAGGTATATAAATGTATTATCAATGCGTAGTATAAATATGAATGTAAATAATATCTTCCTAAGTAAAATGGAAATGAAAATAAGAAGAAGAAGAATAAGACTGAAAATAACTGAAAATAAAATGAAAGAATTTACAACATTGTTGTATTGGAATGTGAAAAACTAAAACATATGTGTATTAGGCAAGGCTACCCTGAAACATTAGTCGAACACCTCATAACTGGTCTTAATGAGGCATGTTCTATTTCATGCATTTTAAAACTGAAGAGCTCAAGAAGATAAAGATATTTAAAACAGTTTGGTGTAGGAATGAGATACCAAAACAACATAAGAACGTTGGTTTGTGTGTTGTAAATTCTTTCATTTAAGATGTGTGCAAGCCATGGCTGCTTCTGTTGCAGGTGAGTGGGCAAATGTCATGGACATAATTCTTGGCAGCTGACCATTACTTAGTGTGACATTGAGGCCCTGTACTTGATGGAAATTGTGTACTCAAGAAGAGTGAATGCTGTCAGTACCTCAAAAGCTGCTTCCACAATATGTTATTTGGAGTGTGTGCACACATATGCTTCCAGTGTTTACATATGCTTCCAGTGTTTATTAAGGTATGTATTCCTCATATTTGTTGTCCTAAAATAGGATTCCATATTAGACATTCATTGCTCATGTTAGGATCACATTACAGGCTGTAAAATGTGTGGAATGTGGTATTGTGATTTGTCGTTATTTAGATGAGGAACAGTTGCCATTGTAATAGTGGTGTATAGACTGTTGTAGCCACTATATAAGGGTAATGTTTCAGACATGTCCCTACTGTAGGCCATTTGTCCCACCATTATGCTCATCTCTGTCCACACATCTTGCACTGACAGGTTGTTAGGTATACTGCAGGACTCTTACAAACCCTTCAGATATGTCACCATGGTGCCCACTGTGATGCAGTACAGTTAACAGAAACAATAAGTGAACATGTACAGCATGCATTATGGATAGGTGTGTTAAATGTCTGCATGACAAATACCATGGCCATAACATGGCTGATGTATTGGCAAACCTGAACAAAACAACTCCATACTCACCAGCTACAGGCTGCTGACCCATTTGTATACCAAAGAGACCTACATAGTTGTGTGAGAGATGTAATGTCAGTAGCCACACCTGTGGCATTGGTACATGGTGGGAGCAGCATTTTAGTACATCAACAGTACAAACCCACAATACTAGAGATTATGCACATCTGTTCATTACTACACTGCTGCAACAGACTATGTTATCTGACATATGCATGACGATACTTTACAGATGAAGATGGATAAGCAACAGTGGTCTACTAAACTGACATGGGGCCTTACCTGCATGCTCCTAGTCCATTGTGTGGGTGGCACCCACCTCCACAATACTATCTTCAGGTCCCTGGCTTGGCTGGTGGGCAGGTGCCCCAAGGCTGGTGAGGAGCTCCTCATCATGTGTCAGTGGGGGCTGGATAGCATGACCCCCACCTGTGGCTTGCTGATCTCTCCTAACTGCAGCAGCACGCTGATGGGCATGATGGATCATATCAGTTCAATGATGTCGCACCTACTCATAACTGCGGTTATGTAGGCTGACATCATTTACCCTGTGGACGAGCTCGTTCCACAGGGTGGTCCTCTCCTGCAGATCATGGGCACTGCATCCAAGAAGGGTTCCGTGATGTAGTACAATGAAGTATATGATGACATAATTTTCCTGGGGTGTATATGCAGGGAGCTGTTCACAAGACATTGTACCTGGAAGACATAAACAGGAAAAAAGGTCAGAGGACCTCATACTGCAAATATATAAAAGTTGTTAATTGAAATCTATCTCTCACCCCACCATATCTGCAACAATAATCTAAACACGCAAATCAGTGGGTATGTTTACACCAAACCTACTGTTGGGACATATATCCTATTGTTCAACAAATATTGAAATGTGTTTCTATTCATCTTCCATGTTGAAACACTATCATTGGTGGCTTGTTGCTATCAATGTAACCTGCATGCCATTGTAATGGCCACTGTGGTCCCATATATGCATGTGTTGTTTTTGCTATGCAAATGTTCCATATCTGGTATTTTGGGTTAATAGGAATATCTATGTATGCTGTTATAACAAATCCTGGATTGTGTTGACTATTAATAACCCACATATGTTCTAAAACTGCAAAACAATAGTATGTTTGGGAAGGCCGCTCTAGCGGACCCACCTCACCCACCTCATCTGGCCATGGCACAGGGCCCCAGCAGGTCTGGGACCCACCCCAGGACCTCCTCATCTGCCATTCCTGCACTACCTTCAGGAGGAACCACCTCAGGGGATGGGGCATGTCCCCCTCCAGGAGTGGGCACAGACTGGATCCTATTACCTGAAGTCAGGTCCAGGGTCTTGTGCATAGGGAGCTCCGCAGAGTATTTGGAGATCTGCTACACCAGCTTGAGGGCCCCGTGGCACAATTAGATGGCCAGCCTACCTTTCCTGCTCAGCCCCCAGCACAGCCACCTTCAGGGCCGTGAAGGTGCAGTGGTGACTGCCCATGGTTGTGGACCTCAGTCCCACTGCTTCCATTTGGGGGTTCATGGACTTCCAATTTCCAAACACCCCTCCCTGTCCAAGGTGTTTACTCACCACATGTGTCATATACTGCCCCTGTATGCTGTCTTTTCTGTCTTGTCTGTCTTCCAAGCCAACATACCTCCCTAAATATACCTACTATCCTTCTCCAACATCCCACTCTCACCTTAAAAAAAAGGCAATCTGTTCCCAAAAAGAATTTCACACAATACATAACTGTCTATTTCACACCTGCTTAAAAAGTGCCTTAATGACTCTGTACCCAACAGCCCTTGTTCTGCCTAGCAGCCCTTGCAAGTGTCAAACCCAATACCCTGCATACCATAGCCACAGCAATTTACCACTAAGCCATCTGAGCTGCAGGGATGGGTGATATTTTCTCAAACATAACATGCAGCACAGTCATTCAACAGTAGAGAAAATGTATATATAAATATATATATATATATATATATATATATATATATATATATATATATATATATGTGTGTGTGTGTGTGTGTGTGTGTGTGTGTGTGTGTGTGTGTGTGTGTGTGTGTGTGTGTGTGTGTGTGTGTGTGTGTGTGTGTGTGTGTGTGTGCGTTTGTGCGTGTGTAGACCTACCTCTCTCTCTCTCTCTCTCTATATATATATATATATAGACAGATAGATAGATAGATAGATAGATAGAGTGCATTCAGACATCGGATCCACACTCTGAATCTCCTTCCTCCACAGCTGAACTGTTCTACCTTGCTACAAAATAGAGCATCACATGTGGACAAAGCCTAAAATAGGGGGATATATAGGGACAGATAGTAGATATGCCTATTACAAACCTATGAAGTTTGTGCATGATGCATTTCACATTACCATGACTGTTCTGAAGGTGGTGGGGTCTGAAACGTATATGTCTGTCATGACTTCATTACTTCCACCTTCAGTTATTTGCCAGACTAATATAGATGTTTGGAGGAACAGAACAAACACTACGATGGCTTAAATCTTGACATTCTGTGCAGATCTGTACAGTTGACAGGTATGGCCCACTGCCCACAGGGCTAGATGCTATGTCTATAGCAGTTGTTCAGCAGGACATCATTACAGCAAGTCTTGACAGCATGTATATATCTTTCAACATCATCTATCCCATTATTAGAGACCAAGTACTACATTTAATTACATGCTGACATGTTTCACATACCTGTTTTATTATTATTGTACTCTCTTCTGTGTACCAGTTGGATGTCTTCCTTGTTTAGTTTTTTTTTAGTATTATTTTTGTTTTTTAGTATTATTTTTGTTTTTGCTTTTCTTATTATTTCTCTCTCTCTCTCTCTCTCTCTCTCTCTCCACTACAGGGATCGAGCTGGTTTGAATATGTTGCAGCATGGCTTTTGTAGGTGATGCTCATGATCAGGTGATGGTCTCTGCACCAACTGGTGTTCCACACTTGCTAACTGCATGCAGCCAGCTGTGTAGTTCTTCCAATAGCCAATGTCATAGCAATCCACTACTATAAATGCCTACATCAATTGGCCATTGTCCCTTTACATTTACTGTATGGAAGACATCCTTCCTGTGTGTGGGCAGCAGTGTTACAGACAGCAGGTATGAATACCTCTTACAACAGGACTTGTGGCACAGGCCAACTACATGTTTGTATAAGGTTCCAGACCTAGGGACAATGTGTGAGTATTGCTATCGTATGCATTGAATACTTCTAGTTTTACAGGGTTTGTATGTACATGCTAGTTTTGCGTGGAATGCAATCTGTCTGCATAGCTCTTAACTGTGGGCCTGTCAACATGATGGTCAAAAGATTGGCTGTTATATTCCCCACACAAGTCTTGTCCCTGGCATATCAGTGACATTCTCTTTGTTGATTGCTATCAGTACATGGCAACATCCATTTGTGTTTCTGACTTCATATTCCTGAGTAAGGGTATGTTGCAACAAATCCTGTAACACCAGCAACTTTCACAGTGTATAACAGCAATATCTCAACCAAAACACTGTGTTTCAGCCTCTGTCCTCTAACTATATACCAGGCTTTGTCCAGATGACATGCAGTAAGAGGTTAATAGGTAATGGCCTGGCATTATTTAGTGCTGACATTCCTGCTATCATTCCAGTGATGTTGTGGACTCCCACACAAATTGTGGGGTAGGGTCCATATATATATGAGGGCTACAGCTGGACAAAACATGTGTGGTCCTGTACAGTCTAGATGTCAGTGTATGGTGAACACTGTTATATGCCCTTGTAAGACATTTTATGGGGGAGGGGTATTGCATGTTTTTAACCTAGGTTGTTACAACATGTGAGGGATATCAGTAATAAGAAACATTAAGGTATATGGCTGTACATTTTCATATGTTTCACCATGGGAACAGTGGTGAGCTAGAACTTACTTTCTTATACACAGTTCTGTTTGTCAGTGTGATAGTGACGTTTTAAGTTCAACATTATGTAACACATACATTTATATTGTGACAACTAATACTGTTCCCGCTAGGGGGTTGAGTACAGAGTGTAATTGGTGGCTGTTGAGCTACATCTGTAGTTACATGTTGATTGATTCTTATCTCCAAGGCAAGTGTATTTTTTACTGTAGTAATACTTGAAGGCTTTAGCATAGACAACAAAGTATGTTATGTTTTGCAGATTACTGTATCATATGTTTTGATTGAGAGCAGTATTAATCAGTTATTATGTATTTCAAACACCTAATTGCTATAAGAAATGGCATAAATAACTGAAATAGTACACAAATAAACAATTCTATGTATGCAAACTTGTGTGTGGTGTCTTGTACTTTCCATTGTGTGTGGGTATATGTTTCATGCAATAAATCTCATTTGCAGGAAAGAATCAGACACTGGCCATTTGAAAAGGTGGCAACTGTACAAATAATGCCTGTTTGATATGATGTGCACCCTCTCTCTCTCTCTCTCTATATATATATATATAGTATTTATATTTATATATATATATATATATATATATATATATATATGTGTGTGTGTATGTATGTGTATACACACACACACATATATCTATCTATATATATATATATATATATATATATATATATATATATATATATATATATATATATATATATATATATATATATATATATATATATATATATATATATATATATGTATATATATATATATATATATATATATATATATGTATATATATATGTGTGTGTGTGTGTGTGTGTGTGTGTATGCATCACTGGAATGTTTAGTGCTTCCACATTGTACATTCCCTATGGTAGACTGACTGCTCTGCATGATATGTGAGAGAAACCATCCTGACATCATACAGCTGAGATGGCTTACGGGTAACTTGTTGTAACTATGTTGTGCAGGGTCCTGGGTTCAAGTCTTGCAAGTTCTGGTTATTGTGTTGCAAGGCAGATCAGTTCAGCTGTGGATAATAGCAAAAATGACAACACATCTCCTCTTTTGGGCCCCTTCACCCCCATTAACAGTGCCTTTGGTTAGATGCTTTGCAGTGAGAGGTTCAGAGTATGGATCCAAGGTGCGAATGCAATATATATATATATATATATATATATATAGATATATATATATATATATATATATATATATATATATATATATATGTATGTATATATATATATATATATATATATATATATATATATATATATATATATATATATAGACACACACACACACACACACACACACACACATATCTATCTATATATATATATATATATATATATATATATATATATATATATATATATATATATATATATATATATATATATATATCTCCACACATACATATATAATTACATTTTCCCTACAGTTGAATGACTGTGCTGCATGTTATGCTTGAGAAAACATCACAGCGCTGTACAGCTCAAATGGCTTAGTGGTAAATTGCTGTGGTTTTGGTGTGCAGCGTCCTTTGTTTGAGACTTGCAAGCGCTGATTATTTTCTTGCTGGGCAGAACAAGGTCTGTTGGATACATAGTGATTAAGGCACTTTTAAGCAGTTGTAAGCTGGTTTGCATGGGTTTGCGTGGCAGTAAGCAATGCTAACTTCCAGTTAGATAAGCTTACAGACAGCCTGAAAGTGCTTAATCTGTGTAGGCACAGATTAGCACCATTCAAACAGGCTTAAACCCACTTACTACTGCTTAAAATTGCTTGCTCCCACTTACACCCATGCTAATTTCTTTAAAAGAAAAGAAAAAAGGGGTGATAGAAAAGTCGTGAAAAGGGGGGCACAATGAGGGAAAGACAATAGAGAAAGTAGGTAGGGATGTGCAAGACAGGTGTAGGGAAAGTCCATAGCTGTCCAGTTCTTCTTCAGCAACAGCTGTCCACATATTCTGAATTTGGAGGTAGATTCGGACACTCAATCCCCTGAGAGAGGGGTGAGGACAACAATAATGTGTTGTGAAGCCAATTAGACGAGATTACATGTGTCCATTGGACACATGAGCAAAATGAACAGCTATGTATGGGGTGCAATTTTTTGGGGGAACAGATTGCCCTTTTTTAAGGTGATAGTGGGATGTTGGGGAAAGATAGTAGGTATATTTGGGGACTTAGGTTGGTAGGAAGACAGACAAAACAGACAAGATAGCATACAGGGGTGGTATATGACATGTGGGTGGTAAACACCTTGGACATGGAGGGATGTTTGGAAATTGGAAGCCCATGATCCCCCAAATGGAAACAGTGGGACTGAGGTCCCCACCCATGGGCAGTCACCACTGCATCTTCATGGCCCCAAAGGTGGCTGTGCTGTAGGCTGAGCAGGAGGGGCAGGCTGACCCTCTAAATGCACCACAAGGCCCTCAAGCTAGCATAGCAGATTTCTAAACTCCCTTCAGAGCTCACTCCTCACCAATCCCTGGACCTGACTTCGGGTGACAGGATCCTGTCTGCGCCCGCTCCCAAGGGGGGATGAGCCCCATTCCCTGAGTTGATTCCACCAAAAGGTGGTGCAGGGACCAGTGGATGAGGAGGTCCTGGGGTGGGTTCCCAAGATGTGCTGGGGCCTGGTGCCACGGCCAGATATGGTAGGACAGGTGGTTCCGCTGGGACCAGCCTTCCAAAACGTGCTATGGTGTTGCAGTTTTAAAACATATGTGGGTTAGTAACAGTCAACACAATCCAGGATTAGTTATAACAGCATTCATAGATATTCCCATTAACCCAAAACACCAAATTTGGAACAGTTGCATAGCAAGCAGAACACATGCATATATTGAACCACAGTGGCCATTACAATGGCATTCAGGTTACATTGATAGCAACAGGTCGTCAATGATAGTACTTCAACATGGAACATTAATAGAAGTACACTTCAGTATTTTTTGAACAATAGGACATATGTCCCAACAGTAGGTTTGGTGTAAGCATACACATTGATTTGTGTGTTTAGATTATTGTTGCAGATATGGTGGGGGGGGGGTGATGTCATTTAACATATATCCTTGCAGTACTCACAACTTTAATGATCATTGCTCTAATCATTACTGTACAGGTATTATTAAAATACCCTATGGCCTTGGTTTTGACAGTAGTATATTTGTACACAGTGTATACTTCAACTGTCTTATAGCTAAATTCTACATCTCTTACCTGGTAGACCTGTGGATGGAATGTTTGTTAACACTACATCACTGTTTCGACAAATATTCCCAGATTACGAGTTAATATTATGCACATACCTTTCAATCTGTTAATGCATGCACTCCGGACATAGCTTGACAACATGGGGGTACAAATAGGGACATATTTTGAATATTGCTCTCATTAACTTGGAGAGTTGCTAGAGTGAACGGATTAGTTTTAATATACATTTTCTGAAGGTTTTGAGGTTTGAGAATCAAATGTATGTCATTATTTAATGACTACAATTCTGAGATCATCCCACTGATTTGCCAGGGGGACAGAACAGGCAGAATATATGAGCCAATTATCTGGATATTCTGAAAAAATGTGTACAGTTAAGAGGTATGATTATGTATACAGCTTACTACCACTACCAGGATTTAAACCATGGCTGTGTCTGCTAAAAATACAATTTAAGTTTCAACAGAGTGTGCTATTTGGATATTGCTGTCTGTTCCTTTGGTGTTTTCTGTCTAAGTCTCTCTTGGTTGTACAATATGACCTTGTAATTACAACAGTCTTATAAAGACATTCCTAGACATATTTTATGTAGTACAGTGTGAGAAAGAGTGGTTGACACAACAGCACTATTCTGATATCAGATGTCACTGAATGCTACATGTCAGGCCATACAATACCAGAGAAAACACTATCAGTCCAGGATTTAAATCTTTATTGGCAGGCAGTTACAGTTTTCATATCTGACATACCTGTGGGGGGAATGTTTCTTGACACTACCTGACTGTTTCTACACATATTCCCAGATTTCTAGTTAATATTATTCACATACCTCTCAAGCTCTTAATGCACACACTCTGGACAAAGCTTGACAACATGGGGGTACAAACAGGGACACATTTTGAATATTGCTTTCATAAACTTGGAGAGTTGCTAGAGTGACAGGATTTGATTTAATATACATTTTCTGAAGGCTTTGTGTTCTGAAAATCAAATGCATGTCATTATTTACTGACTACAATTCTGAGATCATCCCACTGATTTGCCAGGGGGACAGAGAAACAGGCAGAAAATATGAGCCAATTATCTGGACATTCTGAAAAAATCTGTACAGTTGAATGGTATGATACAGCTTACTACCACTCCCAGGATTCAAACCATGGCTGTGTCTGACTAAAGTACAACAAATGAAGTTTCATCAGAGTGTGCTATTTGAATACTTCTGTCTAGCTCTTCAGTTTTTTCTGTCTATGTCTCTCTTGGTTGTACAATCTGATCTTGTACTTACAACAGTCTTATAGAGACATCCCTAGACTATTTTTTTATGTAGCACAGTGTGGGTAACAGTGGTTAACACAACATTACTATTAAGAGAATGCAAAAATAAATGCCATACAATACCAGAGTAAATACAACCAGTCCAGGATTTAGAGCTTTATTGCCAGGCAGTTACAGTTTTATTTAAATATGACCTATATGGGACTATTACTGTCATATTGTCTGGTTTATTCAGTACAACCCATACACAGTTTTTATACTGCCAGGTGACTTTCTACTGCTTTATATTTATTTGGTATGACTACTACAAGCAAGATTGTTACTCACCAGCCTCGCGACACAGCCTTTGCAACCTACTAGCATGGGCTTCCTGATTCACAGCCTGCTCAGCTGCAGTTGTAAGGGAAATAGAGAAATATTCAGGCATACCTATCCATCATATACACAGGCTGGACATTAGTAAACAGTTATTGGTATGGGTACTTACATACTGTTGAGATATCACCCCTCTGCCTTGCTTCTTGGACCCACTCATCCAAGAGCTCACTCTTTCTCCGCTTCAAGTTGGCATAGTGGTGCTGGACCTGCTCACCAGTCCAAGGGATACCAGTGTCACTGGTGAGATCATGGGTGAGACGGTCCTAGGCTTCCACTTTATATTGGGAGCCTTGGTACTGGCCCTGCAGCAGTCTCTCATCATGGTTTTGTACCAGGAGTCCAACCATGACCTTGGACTCCTGTATGCCCCAGCACTGCGCACTGAAGGTCATGCCCTCACCAACTCCTGCCATACTGCCTACAGTGGGAAGCTGCAACCAGTTATGAGCTGTATTCCCACCTGTGGGGTTTAAATATGGCCAGTTTCCTGCCCTGTGCCATGATTGGACGGTTTTGAATATGCTGAGCTAAGCTAAGCTACGGGCAAACCTGCTTAGCTAAGGTTGGCAGTGCTTAAAGGGGCAGGTTCAGCACTGCTTACCAATGGGCAAATCCACTTAGCTAGGCTACTCATTGCTTAGCAGTCATATTTACACAATGCTTACACCTGGCAAGCAGAGCTGTGCAATGCTTAGCATTGCTTAATTTTCATTTTATAGACTATCTGCTGTATGGCATTGATTTATCATTCATTACATATTATAAATGTGTTTACTGTCCCTGACATCCCCCAATGTGCTTTCATTACATTTATTCATGTGCAACTATACTGTATGGGGCACTTGTGTTTATATGGGGGTTTCACAACTTTATTAAACTGACACCTCACATCTGGATGTAATGTAGTACTCTGGTTAACAAATATATGTTATTTAGTAGCTAATTATAAAAATAAATGTTCATGTACTACTTTCATGTGCATAATGCAAAGTACGAAAGGATGAAAAGACGATCCCAATAAGTGCACTTTTTCCTCCGTTTAAAAAGATTTATTGCGGACACACAAATAACACAAAATCCAAGGTGCGTAAAGTAAGGTTAAGCACTTTCACTCACTATGTGAGCTTCATCAGAACACAGTTGTTCACTATACATTCATTTAAATATACAGATTTGGCGCCAAACAGACCTCCTGTATGACGTGTACTTAAAGGTACAAAGTTTCACTTGATATTTATACTGTTCCTTGGTTTAAAAAACAATGTAATAACACTCCATAAGGAATGTAAGTTTGTGTAAAATTGATAATAGTATATATTAATAAAAAAACAGTATACCTTATATTATAACATTAGATGAGATATAATATGTATATAAAAAACTCTATAGATGAATATATATATATAAAAATGCATTTGTATGTTGAAACTTAATATTAAATATTAAATATGCAATGTAACGACACTGGGCTGTAGATTTCCGTTCATCATTTTAAAAAATTGAATAAACATTCAAGAATGCTACTGGGAGTATGATGAAGAATAGTTGTATTCAACTTTGAATTTATTACATTCAACCTAGAAAAACCTGTAATATTCAACCATATTCAACTGTGATTACCCTATCCATAAACAATCGCTAAAATGTATTACACATAATGCAAAGTAGTTATAGTGGGGATTGAACCAAGAACGGCTGTTTTTAAAGCATACACTCTTGAAATACCACTTATACTAGCTGTCTCTTACTATTTAACTTCTTGTGCTGTTTAAGCTGGACTAAGCATAGCTAAGCAATGGGCACACCCACGTAGCTATACTTAAACTTTATTGCATGTTTAAAAATATATATATTTGCTGTGTTATTTTATTTGTACCCTTCAGAATATCCCTGCTAATGCTGAACCTGTTATTCTATCAACTTTCTGCTTTGTGGGACGATTGTCCCTTCTAGCTTTGTCCACATTCCTTATTCTGATGGGTTGGGAGGTGTGCGCTATGTGCTTATGCTACATGTGTTATTCTAACAACATTTGTCTTGATAGGGATGATTGCCCCTTATGGCTTTGACCAGATTTGTTATCCTGATGGGTCGGGG
Organism: Protopterus annectens; assembly: GCF_019279795.1. Classification (NCBI taxonomy): domain Eukaryota; kingdom Metazoa; phylum Chordata; order Ceratodontiformes; family Protopteridae; genus Protopterus; species Protopterus annectens. Next base: position 1,187,232,949 of record NC_056727.1, read on the forward strand.
GTGTTATGAGCATTCTCACTTGTTTTCAATTGCCGAAAGGCAATTCTGGAGTGCAGGGGGCATGTATATTGTGAGAGCTCTGCTCTCACAAACACACACCCTGCATTCATACACGGAACCATGTCCATTTTAGAGCACGGCAGTGTGCCTTCATACATATGCATGGCGCGCTGCCGTGCTGAACAGGAATGGTCCCTGCCATGCAGGAATAACTTATCCGTGCATGGTTGCTTGCTGAATCCCAGGGAAAAGGTAGAAAAAACAATGTCCAAAACACACAAGGGCAATAAAATATGTTTTTTTTTTGCAAGGGACAAGGCTCCCGTACAATCTGATATGTGTACTCCCAAAACTTATATATTCCAACTCCATGGTCTGAGCAACTCAAAGAAGGGAAAAATCTCCCAAAACAAAGGAATCAGTTATGGTACACAGTTACAAATTGCACCAGCTTTGATTTCCTATATAAAACAGAGTTTAGAGTTGTGCCCCTCCATGTCTTATGCTTCAGATAATTAATGCTCTGGGAATATCATCTCAGCCACCAAGACACTTATGTAAACTACAATGCCTGTGTGACAAGACAAAACCTGAAACTTGTTATTCAAGTCAGTTTAGCCATTTCTTTTCTTTATTTTGTATTATTCTGATGGGGTCAGAGCAGATAAGTATCTCACTGAGATTAGCATTTAACAGAAAATTTGTTCGCACGTGTACTGTATACATGATAATGTATTCACTGAAACAGTGCAGAAGTACACTAGCTGTACAGATAGCTTGCACAGATATGGATTATTATAGGGTTTCTGATCATAACCAGTTTGTTATGTGTTTAAGATATGGAAGTCAAGAAATTCTTGAGCAATGCTTGAGAGGTAACTCATGATAACCATGTCAAGACACATAATAACCTTAGGTTATGATCAGAAAGACCCAATCATAATTATTTTTTAGGCATGGAGCTCCAATATACACTATAATAGTTAGAGGGAAAAATGTCTAGGATTGCTAAGTCTATTACAACTTTCAGAATTATAACACACTTACCACTGACATATACATGGAGCAGTCACCATTGAGGATCCATAAGAAGTGCCACAACATTTAAAAATCTGCTTAGAACTTCACCCATCAAACCAGAACATTTAACTGTGTTTTAAACTTTGTTTTACTTCCTGCTTCTCTTGTGTGGTTGTTTTTGACCTTTAGTGTTTTAGGTATTATGTTTTGGCATTTTGGCTACTGATATCAGAAAAATGCTTAACAAAAATGTCTTTTCCCCTGATATTGGAGTTAAATCATTGTGCTCTATGCACCACTTAGAGGGTTATGATCAGGTCTCTGATCATAACCATGTTATTATATGTTCAAGATGTGGATGTGAAGCTTGAAAAGTGACTCTTGGCATCTCTGTCGAGAACACATAATTACATTTTTAGTTACAAATGGGGAACTGATCATAATTCTTTGTAGCACCTGGAATTTATTTGCTCCACACACTACTTGTAACAGAAAGAAAAAAAATAAGCACAAAGTGCTTTGCTGGCTAGTAAAGCACTTAGCAAGCACTAGGACATAGATAGACATGTCAATGAAATATTCTGAAATAAAGACAAGGGCAGATCATAGGAATAGATAGCAGGCAGAAAAGAAGCTGTTTTGACTTCTGCCACTGTTAGCTGCTTGCCAATACTGTAAGTTCTTAGTGCAAGGCCAGATCTTAACAGCATCTATGGGGTGATTTGCAGTTATTAAGATCGGGTCTCTAGAAGTTGAATCGCTTAACTGGTTTGCTTTTACTTTTTTTTCCCAAATTTGTAGCATAATCACAGCACTGCATGCACTACATAAAGGTTACACATAGATAAAACTGCTCTAACGAAATGCTGAAAAAGAATTAAGGCAAGGCATGTAGTAAGCCTTTATTAAAATGGTAGATGTCTGGATCATATAGACAGGGAAGTCAAGGATGGCAGCACAGACAATATTTCAGCAATTCAGAGTATAATCACCTGAAATGACATAAGCAGTTAAGTCCATATATTCAAATGTATCAATGCAAATTATGGACAAAGGCTTTTTTTGCATTTGTTTGCTTTTGTGGACAGCAACATACTCTGTTTGTATCTTTAATTCCAAAATGTGACATTTTTTATGTTACACTAGCTTAATTACAACTTTGATTAAATCTTTTGGTTAAAGCTTTGGCACACAACTAAATTTATCACATGCAAAAGCACTGTCAAATATCTTCCAGAATCAGTAAGTGTATAATTCCTTACTCCTTGAAACAAATGGTATGCGCTCACACCCATGGCCAGTGTTAATAATTTGGGGGCCCTTGCAAACATCATCTTGTGGTCCCACGTAAAGGCTATTCCAATATATTGACCCACCAAGAATGGCAGTGTAGCCCTAGACCTATACATACTGCACTCAGAAACCCATTGTCCTATTGGGATGAAATAACTGCCTAGAACTACTTCACTGTATCCATATACCCTCTGTGACTCAGTGTTTCCTCTTAACCCAGTATTTTCTTATTAGCATTTTGGGCATTTGCTTCAAACCTAAGGTCCAGCACACACCACAATTATTTTAGTTGGTAGAGTGTCACCACTCAAATACATCTAGCACTGTAGCATGCCCTAATGGTCATCCTAGAACTAACTATTGGGAATGGACACATTCATTTGCTATGTCTGGACAGATTACTGTAACCTTCTCCATTGCAGAAATTAACATATGATGAAGATCAAATATAATGGCACTGAGCATCACCTACTACTAACTACAATTGCTCTTGTTTCCTAAATAATGCCCAACATTTTCCTACCCTTTAGTTGTACCCAGAGGACAAGCACTTCATTATCATGATGAGCCCATCTCCCACTCTATCCCTTAATACCTCAGAATAAAAGACAGTGATCCACCGCTTACACCTTCCTCTCCCTCACCCAATACCAACCCAGTTAAGCTAGTCCTCACAAACTAAGTCACTGATGTGGCAATAGACATAATATACTGCTCTTTACTCCTCCAAAGCAGCTGTTGTATGCAGGATATGAAGCTTTACGTGTGCCAGGTTTGCATACATGTCGTACCCATTCCATCCAGAAGACAGCCTGAGTAAACATCTCAAAGATGCTGGAAGCTTACACTCTGTGTTTGTGTTGTACACTGACCATTCCATAAAAAATAATAAGCATCTCTTATATGGTATCAGAGAAGAGAAACATTTCTGTAGAAATGAAGAAATATGGGTTTGAAAAATTTACATGTCTGTAAGTGTAGAAGTGTAATTCTATAGTAGAATTTTCCAACTGCAACCACCAGTATTTTTTTTCACTTCAACAAAATTTAACATAAATCTGGAAACTCTAGATTCAATATTTTGGTTTATTCTTAATTGTGAGTAGAAAAATAGAGAAATCTGCAAAGATACACCCCCAGATTCACAAATCCTCTGTGTAAGACTAAATAAGTCTTACTCGGAGAATGCAGTTGAATGGTATGACATCAGCATGCCATGAATATTCATGAGGGCACCCTGACTCCACTCCAAGTCTAACACGGACCATGCAGGAAAGCAGGGGGTGTGTCCGACTACCGAGCAGTCCAAAGGTCCATGCCCCTGCAAGTGTCTGAAGTGTAAAATGTCAACACACAAGAGCGAGTCTGCTCAAATGTCCACGTACCCAACACCACACTCCCTGACATTGTAAAACCCCAGCACAGTTATAAAAAGTAAAACTTAATTTTTTTTTCTAATTCCCGGTATAGCTGCCCATATTTGCGCGTGTGTGCGTGGGTGCACCCATTGCTTAGCTGCAGTTAGCAATCTCGACATGGAAGAGCATAATAAGGAATGTTTATGCAAATTACATCAAATAGCAATAGCGTAGTGGTAGAGCCTTTGCACAAAGAGGAAGCATTCACGGTTCGAGTCCCACCACTCCCCTTCCTATTTAATGTTTTAAATTAGTATATGAAAAATACCCAAAATATATGATTAAAGTTTTACTAAACAGCATTGAAATGACCTATGTATCAGTGAACAAAATGTATATTTATAAAGGATCCTGACATATAATTGCCCGCAGGTAAGTAACGCTTTACCCAGAGCAACATAGGTGCCCGTAGTTAAGCAGTGCTTTAGCCAGCGCAATAGAGGTGCCCGTAGTTAAGCAGCCCTTTACCCAGCACAATAGAGGTGCCCATAGCTAAATAGCACTTTACCCGGCGCAATTGGTTTGCACGGAGGTGCGCGCCGTACCAAACAATGCACCGTAGGGCAACATGAAGCAAAATAGAGCAAAGTTGCCTAAACACAGCCACACCCCCAGCCTGTCTGGACAGTAGTAAAATAAAAAGCAATGACAAGGTTCGAATGCGGGAAACCTTGCACCATAATCAAAGTACTGAACCACTAAGCCATGACAGCTTAGGATAAACAGCCACTGTTAACATACATATACTTATAAATGGTAGATTAACCATTGCTAAGCAGGTCTGCAGTCAGCCGAGAATTTTCAAAAACAACCAATCACAAAAAATTGCGGGAAATGTGGCATATTTAAGCCCCATAGACGGGAATACTCTCCATAACTTATTGTAGCTCCCATCTGCAGTTAGAATGGCTGGTGCTGGAGAGGGCACACCTTTAGAGTGCAATGCTGGGTCATCGAGGTGTCCAAATACATGGTTTGGCTCCTTGTCCACCATCATAAGTCAAGACTCCTGCAGGGCCAGTTCCAAGGGACGAAGTACAAAGCAGAGGCTTGGAACTGGTTAGCTCATGACCTCACCAGTGTCACAGGCATTCCTCGGACTGGTGAGCAGGTCCATCACCACCATGCAGACCTGAAGAGATGGAAGCAGGACCTACTGAACCAATGGATACAGAAGGCCCGTGGGATGCAAGATGCCCCACTACTGAGTAGGTAGCCATGGAATGCAGTATGTAAGACATGCTAATTTATTCTATATAATGGATAGGTATGTCTCAATATCCCTTCATTTACTCCACAGCTGCAGGTGTCCGTACTGCGAATCAGCAATCCTATGCAGCTAGACTGCTAAGGGTGCACCACCAGGCAGGTTAGTAATTATTCTACATGTATTGTTATATAAAATAGGTGAGAGAGCCTGAAAGAAAGTGTTGTAGCCCAATAATACAGCCATAAAATGCCCTGAATAATTCCTCTGCATGTACTGTTATATAAAATAAGTCAGAGAGCCAGAAAAAGAGTGTAGTAACCCATTAAGAAAGGTAAAATATGTCCGGAATAATATCTCTGCATGTACTGTCATACAAAATAAGTGAGCAAGCCTGAAAAAGAGAGTTCTAACCTATTAATAAAGGTATAATATGTCTTGAATATGTCTTCCATATGCACTGTAATATCAAATAAAGGAGAGAGCCTGTGGAAAAGTGTGTAATGTAATTAATAAAGGTATAAAACCTGGAGTGTGTCTGTGTCACTTACTTTGAAATGTTGTTGTACCCTTGCATTATACAAATAGTACTGTTTTAATAAGTGCTGGCAACCCACAGTTGGGCAGTCCCATCTAAAGTGGTTGATGGAAGTGCCAGTATCTGTGAAGCATATATACAGTCCTCAACAGTAAGTTATTGACTGTCATGCATAAGTAAGTCTGGCACATGAGTAGCTTGTTAATTAGATCCCCAGAAATGTGAGTGTGCTACATGAAATGTAGGGTTCTGTACAAATTTAACTGAAAATGTCATGTGAACACATCCAGATATGTTGACAAAGAAATATAAATAAAATCAATAAATATGTAGCAATAACATCTGCATCTTGGAAGTTAGTATGTCTGATATAGGTCAGGTATATAATGAACTAGCCAAACCCATTACACAACCTAATGCATGTTGCCAAGTGTAATAATACATGTATTATTAAAAGTACTTATAAGATGTTAATTGAGGTTTCTTTCTACACCCTACTGTATGTGCATAAACAATGCAATTCCACACCTCAATGGGTATGTGTAATCTCAAAACATTTGTTGGGACATATGTCCTATTGTTCTATAAATATCTAAATTCACTTTGATGCATGTGCCCTGTTCAAACATCACAATCATGGTGGCCTGTTGCCACCAATCATCCCTGCATGCTGCTGGAATGTCCACTGTCGTTCAATATATGCATGTGTTATGCTTGCTGTTCAACTGTTGGAACCTTGGTGTGTTGGGTTAATGGGAATATTACTGCATGCTGTTACAACTAACTTGGAATGCTGTTGTTTATGTTGTAATTAAACACACCTAATCACAGAACGCATGGGAAGGCCGGTCCCAGTGGACCCACCTGTCCCTCCTCAGCTGGCGAGTGCACCTGGCACCAGCAGGTCCGGTGCCCAGCCCGGGCTCACCTCCTCTGTTGGTCCTGTGCCACCTTCAGGTGGAAGCACTGCAAGGGATGGGGCTCGTCCCCCCCATGCAAGCATGGGCGGCTGTCACCCTTCGAAGGGTCCGGGCTGTGGTGCGTAGGGAGATCCAGCATTCAGTTGCTGATCCCCTACGCCAGCTCAAGGCGAGAGTGGCGTGTCTCTCAAGTGAGCCTGCCCATCCTACGCAGCCCTCAGCACAGCCACCCTCGGGGCTGTGAAGGTGCAATGGTGACTGCCCATGGGTGGGGATCTCAGTTCCACTGTTACCATCTGTGGGCTCATGGGTTTGCGATTTCCAAACACCCATCCCCATCAATTGTGTTCACCCACCCCATGTGTCATACACTGCCCCTGTATGTGTCTTGTTTGTCTTGTCTGATTTCCTCCCCAACCTACCTCCCCAAATATACCTACTTCCTCTAGCTCACTTTCCACTTTCACCTGAAAAAAAAAAAAGGGCAATCTACCCACAAAAAAATTATGCCCCATACATAGCTGCCCATTTTGCACACATGTCCGCTGGACATGTAAACTGATAATTATAATTGGCAGTACAACATACTTTGTTGTCCTCACCCCTCTCCCAAGGGTGGAAGGTTTCACATTTCACTCCAAATTTATTGCATATGTACAGCTGTGGCTGGTAAAGAAATGGGCAGCTATAGACCTTCCCTACACCCATCCTGCACATCCCAAGCTTGTTTTCCTACTGTCTTTCCCTCTTTGTGCCCCCTTTTTCACCACTTTCCTATCTCCCCATTTTCTTTTCTTTCAAAGAAATTAGCACGGGGGTTTGTGGGAGTAAGCCCTTTTAAGCAGTAGTAAGTGGGTTTAAGCCAGTGTGCGCATATGTGTGCTTAGTTAAGCATCGCTAAGCATCGCGCAAACCCACGTAAACCAGCTTACAACTGCTTAAAAGTGCCTTAGTCACTCTGCATGGCAGGGCCCTTGTTCTGCTGAGCAGCAAAATAAAACACCTTTATCAGTCTTGAACCCCAGACCCTGGACACACTAGACTGTATGAGGTACCACTAAGCCACAGCAGATATACAATAACTTGGTGCTGAAATAAATATATCATGCATTACAGTGAGTGAATGTAAAGGAAAAATAGGAAGGCCATAACACAAAGCTTGTTCTGTGGATCTTTACCAGCAATTGTTGTGGAATGGCATTACATGAGTGTGATATGAGAAGCAGCCATTCTAGCAGCAAATAATGTTACAGAGGCACTTTACAACCCCCAAACAGTATCATAGCAGGACAAACATTGGCATATCTGATTAGGGCAGAGGCCATACTTCCTAACTGTGACTACATTTCAGGGATGTCCCTGATTGTGAAACATATTTTAGCTGTGTCCCTCTGAATCCCTCTGAAAAGTACTGATGTCAGTCAGAAAGGTGGGGTATTATACAATGAATACTGACAATAATAACAGTAGACACCACTTGTACTTCATAAAAGGTGCACTAATCCATATGCACTGCTTCACTCAAATCTACACTTACAGTCTCTAAAATGTGTAAGGTGTACCATACTTTTAACTATCTATCCCTGACTCCATGCAAAGATGTATCTGAGTGTTTCATAGGCCTGGCAGAGGCACAAACACACAGGCATATCAGGTATTCTGCTGTTACACACTCTGCAAATAGCTTTGGTAGGACTTCCACAAGCATACCCTTATGTAGGAGTACAACACAGAATTCCCAAAGGATGTAGCCATGCACTGGTAGCAACTGACTGTAACAATGCCATTGTACTAGTGCTGAAAACACCTGTGGGTTGCACAGACAAAGAATAACAGTGTAACATCTGGCTGCCATCTGGATGGGTTCACAGTTGGGAACTATGCAGACAGACCACCTGCCTTGATAAACTAACAGGTACACACCAATCCTTTAAGTCCAGTAAGATAACATTCACACAATAATACATAATGCTTGCTGTATGTCAGCATCCCCCCCACAATTAAAATATACTTGTGTGTTTAGGGTCTACCATGGATGTATGTAGGCATACTCAGTACTGGAATTGTCCAGCTGTCCTGAGAACCCTGTGCTAATGTCAAAAATAAAAAACACAAACCCTGCAGAAGTGAGTACATTAATATTCACAGTATAACAGTTCACAAACAGTTCATGTGCCAAAAGAATACATCTCAATAACTACTTTTGTATGGCAGTTAATTATATGAGTAGAAAAGAAACTACATAGTCACATATATCCTGTGTAAGTATTTGTAGGGGTGAGTTAAACTCTACACTGATAGCTCTGTACTGGAGGTGGCAACAGTCAGGTCTGAGTACAACATGTACATCACCGTCTACAGCTCTAGCTTCAAATATAAGAAGTATACCAACCTTCTGACTTACACAACAGTGTCCACAGCAAACAAGCATGGGCCCCACTCTGAAAATCTGAAAGGGCTACACCTACATACCTTAGCAATTTATAGCATTGGGTTGCTATGACAGTGAGTACTGCAATTACCACACAGCAGGCTGTATGCATTTACCAAATGCTGGAACCAATTGGTGCAGAGGGCATCACATGCACATGCACAGATACCCATAAAAGCAGACTGTACTAGCTATCCCCACATGCAATCATTACATTGCACGTGTCAGAGACTATATAACTCCTAAAGATTAGTGAGAAAAAACTTATTACTTAATAAAAAAATATTTAATTAAGTAAAAAAAATATATACTTAATTACTAACTAAAAAAATTAATTAAGAAAAAAAATACTTAATTAATAACCAAAAATAAAACATAAGTAAAAAACTTTACTTAATAAATAAAAAATAAATAAATAAAAAAGTTGCAAAGCATACACAGATGGACCTGAAAGTGACAAACAGGTATGTAACAGATATGTAGTTACCGGCAAGTAGTAGATGTTTATGAATAGTACTGTACATACTCTGAAACATGCATATGTGGCAGCAGTAGGTATGTATGCACTGATGCCATGCATAACTACTGCCATGGACAAATTAGTGTGTAGCTGTGTGCAGTGGGACATACTTGTGACATTTGTAGCTCAGCATTATATGTCAAACATCTGATCATGTTATCTATGTTCTGTACAGTACTGTGTATAATGGCAGTTTGGGGGAGTATTGCAAACATCTATATAAACTTGGATGTGACAGAGTAAGACATGCATGATAGTCATATAATGTGTAGCTTAGCATTGGCAACTGCTGTACCAGGCTAGTGTAGTAATGTAGCATTTGCAGCTATATATACTCCCTGTACTATTACTGTATGCACACATGTGACAACTGTCCATGTTGTAGCAAGGCCCAACAGGTCATCCGTGAGGTGTATGGACTTGCAACAGTGTGGACCTTGTGTGTGTATGGCACACACATATGGAGAGATATGTATGTGTTCAATATATTAGCATCTTAACATGTGCATAGAGCAAGGGACATACTGCAACTGTTTGTGAAGTGTGGACATTTATATGTTGGTGCAAGTTGTTATGTGCATAGTTATATGTAGTTTGTAGTGTGTGGCAAACAAGACAGCATACAGTGCTGGCATATGACATGTGGTGTTTAAATGCTGTGGGTATGATTTGTTAGGTTTTTAGTCTTCCAGACAGGGGGTCCTGCTAAAGATACATGGGGTGAGGATACCTTCCATGCATTCTGCACAAGATTGTGCAATATTATTACATAACTGTACCCTCTCAACCTTTGCATAATTGATATTCCCACCATGAAAGGTGGACTGTATATGTGCCCATATGTATATCTATATGTACACCAATGGATGTTCATATGTATGCTCAAGCTCAATGTTTTAAATGTATTGCCATCCCTTTTATTAAAAACCCTGTACCCATGAACTACCACATAGGTGGTAGTCTACTCAACACCAAAAGTGTGATAAGAGACTACGGGACACAGGTGGACAGTAGTGTCTTTTTTGATAATCACAGTGCCACACTAGTAATGTAAACTTTGTATGGTCCACATGTCATCAGAAAAGGTGTGTCATCCATAGAAAAAGAGGTCAGTGTTCCACTCTACTCAGCAGTCATAACACCCATCATAGGGTACAATGGCCCTGTTGGCATGTACCTCAGAAGACATGTGCAGCAACTGTAGACACCAGACACATACCTCACAAAGAGTATTACCAGACTCAAACAGATGCCCTATGCAGACTGTCTTACAAAACCACAGCTACACTGTGTCACATACCGCCTACCCAGAGGCAACCTCTGCCTAACATACAAAGATATGCCAAACCCACAGGTGTTGGACATGCTCCATATAAACAGATTAAAATCCATACAAGCTACACACTGTACTGATCTAAACCTTGTAATGTCAAAAAGCAGAACATGCTGGAGTGGTACATTATCATGTCAGACACATAACATACCCTGGAACTAATAACCTATCAATAGCAAATGAAGGTCCTCATTAGCAGTTGTCATGAATAATCATGATGACTGGATGTGAGATAGGAAACACAACGCAGAAATCACCTCTGTGGCTCTGCATGACTGGGGCACATGAACCTAAATTACATGGGTGTTGAAGGGTAGGGTACCACATGGCTAGGCTTCCATAGGCCCTACGGCTAATAGCCTATAAGCTACCTAGGACCCGATACACACATGCATGTACTTGTTGCATTGCTTGCTATGTGAGGTTGACTGAGTGTGATGGTGAATGTGTAGGTGAATGTGTCAAAGTTGTGTATATGTGTGATAGCCTAGTGGGAAACTGTTTATATCATGGCATGTACTGTTGTAGCTCTGATCCCAGCAAAAGATATGTATGCTACTGCTAGGCAGGAAAAACAGTATGGCATACGGTGTGACGTAGTCCCATGGTATTGACTGGAGTGTGCCATTGTAGGCTAAAGCAGTACATGTATGCTTATTGATTGTTAACACTAGTGAATACAAATTCCATATGAACTGTAGTACTACCTGAAGCTGTAGGCCTAAACAGCACAGTATGGTGCACAGCAGTAACATGCTTGGAAACACTGTTTTGTTTGTTACCTGTAGTCCTCACACATTATATACCTCAGGCATGAGGTTTTGTAAGTGCTGACACACTGTACTGTATGGTACACAGGTAACACTCATCTGGGTTGCCATACCTTTGTGTCTTGTAGGTATGTCTGATGTGTGTGTGGGTATGCCTGTAACATGGCCTCAGTGGTATGTGTGTTAAAGGATATAAGTGCATATCTAGCAACATGTATAGTGTAGTACAGCAATATGCCACCTATATTGATGAATGTGCACATATGTTACTGAGGGGTTTGCTATCAACAAGTAGCATGGTGTATTGGTAGTACTGTAACTGTACTTTATATTCATTTCAATGGATGACAAATGTCTGTATGCATTAGCTTCATAAATACCTCCTGTGGCTAGGTGGTGCATTGTGTCACATACAGTGTGCCATATACTGTTGTATAGTCTTACATACTGGTTTCACTTTGTTGCTGTGCAGAACATGGTTTGGTATATAGTATGTGCCTGGCACTGTCAGGCAACTGTGGGCTGAGCAGTGATATGTGGTATTAAAAGCGTGTATCTATTGACAGCCAATAGGTTGCTAAATCTGGCATTTCATTGAAATGTTGTGTACCACATGACTTGCTCACAATTATTGTTTTATTGTCTTCCAGGGACATGTCTCACAATAGAAAACTCGCAAATTCCCATGAAGAGGAGGAAGTCATCCTAGATGCCCTCATACAACATCACAACCTGCTCTTCTCCAGAACCAGCCAGGACCAGCATGGACGCACTGCACTGTCGCAGGATGTTGTCTGTCGAGTGAATTATGTATGCATGCATAACCAGACTTATGAGCAGGTACTCCATCACTGCAGTGATTTAATCAGACATGTCCGGCAGCATGCCTCCGATGTCCACAGACAACAGCTTGCCGCAGGTGGTGGTGCAGCAACACATCCACCCCTCACCAGAGTGGAAGAGCTGCTCCTCATCGTGGTGGCTCCTGGCCAACCACTACAACAGACGTGTCATCATGGAGGCCGGAGTCACTCAGCACGTCGACTCAGAGCGTGCAGGTAACATGGCATATCTGTAGACTACTGTTAGCTCGATTGTTAGAACATGCATTTATCAGATGTGTACTGTGTATTCAGAAGATGTGGAGCCTGGTGTCATGCAATACTGATAATTTGGAACATAATCTGTATGCCTGTGACTGTCACCTGTTGTACTACTGTAATATTGCAAACTCACAGCAGCCATAGTTGTTGACACTGACAAACTGTCTCATATCCTTGTAGGTCCCTCTGGTATGATAGCAAGACAGCAGACCCATGCTGGTGAGTGTTCTACATTTAATATAGCATATAACATGTGCATGTCATAGGAGAGTTGTAGGCCATATACACATGTAAAACACCTACACATAATGCATGCTCTGCATATTCTCTGTGGGACTATGCACATCCCAGTAACATGGATAGCTTCCTCAAACACATGCAATACACAGAGTATCCCAACCAATTGTGGTACACTGTAGTGGACATTGTATAGGTGGAGTCAATACACATGCACACAACATACATTACTTTGTCATATGCAGTAAGTGTTAATATGATACACATGGCATATGTAGACACCTGCTGTAAGGTCATACTCCAGTATCCCAAATGTCATCAACACAGCACACATACTATACCTGAGGGGTAGAGGCCTATCATAAGGCGGTGCGACACGCTTCAACACACAACACATTCATGTTAGGCAATGCTCCCTAATGAACACCTGATATACCCAGGTAACAACTGGCTGTGAAATGGTTAATGTAGCCAAAGTGGTGCAGGTCAGGTACAGCAAGATAGTTGCCAGTTTGGCATACATTAGTGGCCTTGAGTGACCACATGATGCTGCCTGATGATGGCTCATGGTACTATACTACATCCAGTTACAGTAACTACAGTACTACACATAGCATTCATTGCTATACACCTGACAGTTGTGTGCATCCAGCCATGGTATGTATACCTATGAGTGATGGTGCACAGGACATTGGAAAGCATTTTAGACTTGCACAGCAATGTTGTGTCCATGTACACATTGTGTTCCAGGGTGAGGCCAATCATTGAACAACACACATGCATCAAAGACATGTATACTGTTATCAACAAGGACTATCTACACTCGCACTGCATGCTGTTGAGTAACACACATCCTGCATGCTGACACATGTGATGGGACTCTTTGGCTTGTGATACTGTACTCCACCATCAACCACTAATGAGTATGTTCCGTATTGCTGTTGGTGTGTGTGTGTGTGTGTGTGTGTGTGTGTGTGTGTGTGTGTGTGTGTGTGTGTGTGTGTCAACTTGACTGAGTAGTGTATTTGAGTGCATGTGTGCATGTGTTCATGTGTTCATGTGTGCATGTGTGCATGTGTGCAAACATCCTGTACAGATTGTAAAGTGTGTTTCCTGTCTTCCTCTCACAGGTGCTGAGGTATTGTTGGATGAGTGCAACAGAGAACCTGAAGTCACTGCCACAAATAGTGGACATGATGATACATGTGTTGTGGCACAGGCAGGTTAGACAGGGTCTGTTGTTGGTCCGCCAATCGACAGTATACAGCTTTCCACCCCATCTATGCGCACATTCATACTGCCGATACATCCCCCAACACCAATGGCCTTAGCTGAGGAACAGCATACATTAGGCATTGACCAGGATAGTGTGGTATCTATGGAACATGCAACCCCACACAACAGCCATACCCAGACACCTGGAATGGTACCACATAGGCATATGTCTAGGGGTTCTCGTGGGAGCACTGCTGGTCGTAATGCCCCTGGCAGACATGTCCCCACAGGTCTCACAACCTGAGGTATGTTCAGGGCTGTAATGCAGGCACAGGCACGTATGGAATGGTACACCAGGCAGGGACTAAGGGTGCAGAGGGCTCATAACACCGCTACCATTGACAGTATCTGTGACCTTGCCGATGCCATCCGTAATTACACCAAGGTCATTGATAGACGTTGGGGGGAGACACTAGATGTCCTCCACAGTGTAATGTCCATGTGCCAGGACAGTGCAGGATGGCTAAGACGTCAACGTGGACATATGCCAGCAACATCATCAGCTGGCAGTCATCAAGGATGACACACAAGTCCCAGCCGCTCCCATAGTGGCAGTACCGGCTCCAGCAATGTTGGGGCTGGGCTGTCAATAGACCATCCTAGATGACCATGTGCACATGGCTCCAGCCAGTCCCAACAGGGACATGGGTCCAGTCGACATCCCTCTGCCTCTGACGATAGTACCCAGTCTGGCTTAGTACCCAGTACTGTCTGTGGCACCCCTGCCAGGCACAGGTACTGTATCCATGGCCAGAGACAGTGATCTGTATAGCCTGGCAGGTACAGTCTGTGGCTGTCCCACAACCTCCTGTATTTGGCAGCCACAAGGTGGAACTGTGTGCATGCAGACGCACACACATAAACCAAACACCTAGGGCTAACACATACACACACACATTACATCAACATTTTTCCCATACTATACTGTTGTCCCTCACACACACACACACACACACACACACACACACACACACACACACACACACACACACACACATACATGTTGATTGGATGGGTCATTGTCGAGCTCTGCCAAACCAATAACGCACCCTGTGCATATGATGAAACAGTGCCACCTCCTGTCATCTGTGACATTGTTGCAGGAACAGCCTTACATGGTGCTGATGCACAAGGTGACCTAATAGCAGTGTAGCAATGTTAGCATGTTGTCAACAGTAAAGTGTAATGATATCCTTGTAGGTATATCTGAGCAGGCATGGTGCATTAAAGCTATGATTATCAATGTAGTATTGTTTACACCAGTGTTCATTTCAAAAATGTATTGTCCGCCCATGTGCCACTTGGCTGATGCGTGTGGTACTGGCAGCATGTGTTAGTGAGTGGATGGTACATGTGTGACATGTGCAGTACAGATTTACAGGTGTACATTTATGAACATGGTGGAGGTGCACTGTCTGCATGTATGTGCATAGTGGACACATGGGAAGAGTGTCATGCCCTGTATTACACAGTGTTAACACTTCATATTTCCTATTGGTGGCCAGTATGCATTTTACTACACATATGTTGCAACTTGGATACACATGTGTGTATGACATGGTTTGACACTATGCTGTGGGTGATACTGTTAATATCGGTCATTGGTTTGCATTCTGGTAGTATACATAACCTCAACAGCCTGATTTTAACCAATCGTTAGATGATGTCTTGACAACTGACACATAGATGTAGGATACACAGTAGCATTTGAATCCTTCCGGTACTATACAATTCCAGTAAACAGTGGTATTGACTGCCACCCATTCCTGGGACCACTCCTGTTTGGCATGTAGCCATCCTTGATACAAGCAAACACACTAGGGATATGTCCGTCCACATCTGGTAATGCATACAGTGGCCTACAATGCATTCTTCGGATGAGACACTTATCCTCCACAAGGGTATCATACAGACAGATACCTGTTGACCAACCCATGCTGTAAAGCTATAAGCCAACTATACCATAGTCATCCGCAATTACTATACATAGTATCCTGACAGTACCACATTGGTACTAGCCCACAACATGTATCAGGGGTACTGATGTGTACATACAGCCACATGTTATGTCATCTGTCCTTTGGTATTCACATTTCCAAAGGTATGCTGATGTCCCTCAGTGTATCACATAAGCAATAAGGGGTCTGTATGCATATCCACGGAGTTGTTGTACACCTATAATGAATGCCCATTATTGACAGACTGTGTTGTGTTTGAACATGTCTGAAATATACCCCAGGCATGAATCCTCACTCACACTATTCTATAGAAACTGTCATGGGTGTGTGTGACACAGATGACCTAGGCCACAGATCACTACAGTGGCAGGCCTTGTCACATACAAACATATGTGACCTAAGGTCTGAGAAGCAGCAGCACAAACTGTCAATGGTAACAGATGGATTTGTGTAGAAAGCAGGCTTCACACCTATGAACTAATTGAGGTCACATGTACATATATGTATTTGCCACGCAGATACCAATTGAGGTCATATGTACATATATGTATTTGCCACACAGATACCCAAAGTGTAGAATGCACATACTGTTGTTTTACTGATATGTCATACAGTTGTAAAAGCAAAACCCACAACACATTCACCAACAGTATCATACACACACACTCAGCAATTGCAGGATTCAAACCCCTACCGAACTATGTTATGATATTAGAGAGATATGCATTAACACGACGTGCTATATGCTTTCCTGGGAGTTTTCATTTCCACTGCTGTATTTGTGGGATGCTGACATCATCAGGCTTGCCAAAGAGGAATGTACCTCTTTTAATGTGTTTTCCTAGTCTCCAAAAGGGAACTCCTCTCAAAGGAAATCACACATATACACCCCCCCCCAACACACACACACAGAAATTGCAGGATTCAAACCCCTACCTAACTATGTTATGATAGTAGAGAGATGTGCATTAACACGACGTACTATATGCTTTAGTGGGAGGGGGGGGGGAGGTTATTTCCACTGCTGTATTTGTGGGATACTGACATAATCAGACTTGCCAAAGAGGAATTTACCTCTTTTTTAATGTGTTTTCCCAGTCTCCAAAAAGGGCACTCCTTTCATAGGAAATCACACACACACATACACCCCCCCCCCACACACACACTCAGCAATTGCAGGATTCATACCCCTACCTAGCTATGTTATGATACTAGAGAGATACTCATTAACACGATGCACTATATGCTTTATTGAGGAAATTTGCTTCCACTGCTGTATTTGTGGGATACTGACATCATCACACTTGCCAAAGAGGAATCTACCTCTTTTAATGTGTTTTCCTAGTCTCCAAAAAGGGCACTCCTCTCAAAGGAAATCACACATACACCCCCACTCAGCAATCTCAGGATTCAGACCCCTACCTAATTATGTTATGATACTAAAGAGATACACATTAACATGACACACTATATGCTTTACTGGGTGGTTTTGTTTCTCCTGCTATATTTGTAGGATGCTGACATCATCAGACTGGACATGGTAATGTGTGTGCACTTTGTTTTATGCAATCCCAGGAATGAACCATGTGGGTGAGCAGGTGTTAACAGCTTGAACAGGACTCCACAATTCTTAGCTTGTGTGATCTATCTGTGGACAAATTGCCATTCCTTCATATGACAATACATATTTATGCACAGATTGTTGATTTTGTAGATACGACATGTGTCTGGGATGTTGATAAAGGGCTATTCAAAGTCTATGTGGGACGTGTGTAGCTCCTTTCAGTGATGTATGTCCTGGGTGGCTGCCTTGCAAACAGTCTAGCAAGTTGGGGAACCATGATCTGCCCATGAACATACCAAAGTTGGTAGGGTTGTGTGTTTGTCGGCTTCCAATAGCTCTATTTATGACTTCAATCATGATGGACTCAATGGCCTTGCAGATCAGACGTCATAGGCTTATAGGACTATAGTTCCCATGGTCTGTTGTGCACTAACTATGTTGCTGTAAGACATTCAACAGTTTCAGATCCTGTAGAGAGGGTGTTGCTCAACAGACTGTTCAGGTGCAGGGTCTGTTTGTTCTGCAGTTCACTTATGACACATATAGGGAAACAATATAATCCAATTGATGCTATGTTTTCAGCTTTGGAAGGAGCTGTTTACCCATTCTACACGTGATATCTCCTGGTATGATGATAGGGCCTTTTGTCAGTGGGAGGTGGGTATATATGTATGGGCCTGTCTGACAGGATGTCGGCATTGTCAGTCAGATACAGTTGGCCCTGACTCAGGACATATATGAGTGTACAATGCTATTTATGGCATAGCTGAAGGAAGTGTCATGGTTCTGTCTGGACTCCTTTGCAGATAATCTTTCCAAAAGACAGAGAAACCTGAGCACTAAACCCGTTATACTCTTTTACACACTTAACACCCTACTGATCCTTTTTGATCAGTTGACAGAGTATTTCATCATAATATCCTGGCATGTCCAAAGGTCGGTTTCGTGTGTACTCTGCTGTCCAGCTGGTGAATATGGGAATTTTGAGGCAATGTTACAACTGCCTTATGTACACAGACAACCCTCTCCTCCTACCAACAAACTCAGATATATGTGAGAGATGCAACTATATAGACAAACAGGAGGCTGAGCTCTCTCAACCCATGACTGGCACAGTCTATCAGGTGGTGAAGGTAACCACACACACCACAAATCCAGTCTCGCATAGACCTATAGCGACAGCAAACAAAATACATTACCACACAAAAACATACTCGGAGGCTCTAAATAAAATCTGCCTAAGCAGCAGAGACCTCCAAAGCAGACACTCAAACAACTGCTACCCCACAACAATACCCACATATCACATAGTTCACAAAGTCAGTGTGCCACACAGTCACTGCCCTTAGGGCTAAACAACACACCTAATATACTTGTAATAGGTGACTCTATTGTCAGACTCACTGACGTCCCACTCACCAGGCTGAACAAGGAGAAGGTCACTTTGAGCTGTCTGTTGGGTGCCAGGATCCGCCACATAACACATGCACTCAGGTCACTCCAAAGCAAGTATAAATATGGCTCCATCATTGTCCATGCTGGTGTGAATGACCTCAGACATTCCTCCCTGGACTACATGACAGGAGACATAGAGGAGCTCTCTGATCATGTAGCCCAGGCCAGTATGACCCTGACCTTGTGTAGCATCTTACCCTCACCAAGAATCATGTCACAGTATACAGACAAACTGATCAATTTTAACAGTTGGCTAACATATTGGTGTCATTCAAAGGGGATCCGGTGTCTGTCAGCCTGGGATGACATGCTCGACATGCCACGTAGCTTCGCTATGGACGGCTTGCACTTGTCACCCCTGGACCTTTGAATACTGGCTAAGGCTCTTGCCACCCCCATAGTGCCTTTTTTAGGCAAGGCTCAAAAGACAAACCCACCTCCATAGACAATGCAAGATAAAAGAAACTAAGGGTAATGCTGCTCAACACCAGATGTGTAAACCTCAAAATGCACGCACTCAAGATTCTCCTTAGTGTGGAGAATGTCAATGTCTGTGCAGTATCAGACACCTGGTTCAGGCTCCCGAAAGCACCCCAGCACTACCAGGTTATACTTCATAGCATGATTTTTGGCCACAAGACTCGGATTGGCCAACAAAAATAGGGGGAGTATCCATATACATCACAGATACACACACCTCCAGGTTAGTAGCACTGCACGAAGCATCGGAGACCATACATGTGCAACTAACAGTGGGCAAAACTGCCTTACAGTTTGTAGCCTGCTACAGACCACCCTCCCAAACTCAGGAACCCCACTCGGCTTTCCTGGGAACACTGGAGAATAGAAGGTCACTCCAAACACCATTATATTGGGTGACTTCAACTACCCAAACATTGACTGGGAATACTACTCAAGCCCCAACACCCTCACCCAATGGTTGCTAGAATTTATAAACTCAAATGCTATGGCACAACTGGTCACCATACCCACAAGAGGGGAAAACATATTGGACCTGATCATCACCAACATGGGGACTCTATGTTCAACACCAGAGGTATATCCCTCATTGGCAAGGTCAGACCATACATTTATCTCACTGGACATCCATATCCCGTCCCCACCCCCATCCTAGGTAATCTCGGTGAATTACTTCTCAAAAGCAAATGTCACACTTCTCAAAACCGAGGTGGCATCCTTCAAAGACCCTGGGACAGTGGTAAATATGGCTCAGACCACTGAATGCTTTACAAACGCATTCTATGGACACCTACTGGAATGCATGGATTGTGCTATCCCAAATAAAAACAAGACTCACTCCTCCAAAGGCAGGGGACCTGTCTGGTGGACCCCGGCCACAAATAAGCTATACAACGAAAGGAGGAGGCTACTACATGATAGAGCACTATCCCAAAAAGGGAAGGCAGCTCTGATCAGTACTAGCAAGAAGCTATGATCACTCATGAATTCATCTAAGGCCCGCTTTGAAAGGAAAATTGCACCAGACACTAAGGACAATCACAAGGCCTTCTTTAGTTATGTCAGGAACCTGGGTGGCAACTCCCAGATATGCTGTGAGTTACTGCAAAATGACAAAACATACACTGAACCCACAGACATTGCCAACATCCTGGCAAACAGGTTCAGTGCAAATGTCTCCCCCCCATCCCCCCTAATGAGCAAATGTCCATCCCAACAGAGTGTAGCCTCCCTGACATCACAGATGAACAGGTGAGAGCCGCCCTCTCCAAAACAGACAACACAGCATCAATGGGACTAGACGGTGTCCCAGCCTGCGTCTTACATGAGCTTCATGATGAACATAACCCTCACATTAAGTCACTGTTCAATATCAGACTTACTACAGGATATGTACCCAAGGAATGGGATACAACAACAGTGGTCCCACTCCACAAAGGTGGTGCCACAACGGACCCCAGACACTATCGCCCTATAAGCCTAACTAGCCCGGTCTGCAAAGCTATGGAGCGTATTGTCATGGAACTCATACACAAAGACATCTGGAACCTACAGACACTGGATCCTACCCAATTCGGCTTTGTTGTGGGCATATCTTGCCGCTTGAACCTGGTCGACTTCTTTAAACAGTTACCAGGTCCATAGATGTAGGGAAGGTAGTCCACACAGCCTACCTGGACCTCGCAAAACCCTTCAACACAATACCCCACTCAGGCATCATACATAAGCTCCAAAAACCAATAAGACTGGACACTGCTCGAATACCAACTCCTTCTGTTTATTAAAAATAGACATACAAGTGATGAGCGCTTTCGGGTCTTTGCCCTTCATCAGATCTGATGAAGGGCAAAGGCCCGAAAGCGCTCATCACTTGTATGTCTATTTTTAATAAACAGAAGGAGTTGGTATTCGAGCAGTGTCCAGTCTTATTGGTTTTTGGATATTTACTATGGTTTATTTGACTGGACTTTGGTGAGGCACAGAACATTGTTTTGTTTATCATACATAAGCTCACCAGCTTAGATATCGACACATATGTCACGAGATGGATTGCTAACTGGATTAGGGATAGCACCCACATGGTCAGTATTGTAGGTGCCATGTCTGACTCTACAGCAGTTACACGTGGCATCCCACAAGGCTCAGTCCTGGGACCTCTCTTGTTCAGTATATATATATATATATATATATATATATATATATATATATATATATATATATATATATATATATATATATATCTGATGTACAGGCTAACACAGGAGGAATATGGCTGACCATGTTTGTAGATGACTGCAAACTGGGTGCCATAATCGACTCTCCAGCTGGCACAAGGATCCTCCAAAAGCATCTCACAGTAATGGATAACTGGTGCCAGAGCCATGGCCTACAGCTAAATGCCATTAAATGCATAGTCATCCCCTTTGGGATTAACAAAGTGCCCACACATTACCACATAGGTGATAATCCATTAAGTACAGTAGAAGTTATTAGGGATTTGGGGAACTGAGTAGTTAGTAATCTCGCCTTTGACAATCATGTTGCCAAAGTGGTTAGACAGACCTTCTATATAGCCCACCTTATCCCATAAGGTTTCACATCTAGATCAAGTGAGGTCATTGTGCCCCTATACTCATCAGGCCCATGATTGGATACAATGCCCCATTTGGGATGTACCTTACCCGACACCTGCAGCAACTGTAATGGCCACAAAAGTCCCTCACCAAGTGGATCTAGGGATTCACACAGATGCCCTGTGCAGTTCGGCTAAGTAACTCCAGCTCTATTCAGTCGCTTACTGCCTACTTGGATGTGATCTCTGCCTGTTGTTTAAAGCCATGTCCAACCCAGAATTAATGGACATGCTCCACCTCAGGATATCCGAATCCCTTAGAGCTACATGCTCCAGGGACTTAAACCTCAGCACAGATATTAATAGGACATACTGAAGGTACAGATTCATATCCCAGAGGCTACCCTCACTCTGGAATGATCTCCCAGTCCCGCATAGGCAGAGCCCCCCACTGACCCCCTACAGGAGACATCTTGATGAGTGGATGGGTGATTGTATGTTTACCCTTGGGATCTCTTCTGAGTCCCTGCTAGACAGAGGCACAATAAACTAAACATAAAAGGGCTATCTTGTGTGACCTACTATTCACAGGCACAGTCTACCAATCTAACAATGCTGCAAAAGCCAAACACACTCTGGCTAGGCTTATAAATGCCCTAGGGCAGATAGCCTAGTATCAACCTATGAACCTATGATAATGTTCTGGATGCACATTGTTTATTGATGATACTGATTGCAGGATTTTTATCTTCTTTGCTTTCCCACTTTCTATGAACAACCTAAGTATCTGCAGAACATATTTTATTATGACAGGATTCCAATATATTATATATGTGTCTGCTGTCATATAACTGTGTGCACAAGGTGGATTAGTGAATAGTGAGAGGTTCCTGGGTTAACAAATGCAACTGCCGGATATGTGTGGCCCACTGCTGTACTCAGACATGGCCTACGTGTCTGAGCATGCCCAGTTTGGCTTTTCAATGTTTTGTTGCCTGACATTTGTCTAATTTATTTGAGTGTGTGAGCATGCCCAGTGTGACTTTTAAGTATGTTGCTGTCTGAAGTCCACTACATTTGTTGATGTGTGTGAACATGACCAATATTAACATTTATACTATATGTGTGTTGAAAATCAGGTTCTATTCTTACTGCAGGGCTCACCTTTGTGTCATAACTCGACATGGATTATGCTGTGCCTACAGGGTTTCCATGAGATACTTTGCATAGACTTATCAACATTTCTTCATACAGGCTGACCAGTGAAATACTGTCATAGTTTAGTGGTTCAGTACTATGACTATAGTGCACAGTATCTGGGGTTAGAGACCTGTCACTGCTTTATATTTTCATACTGAGCAGACCAGACTGCTTCAGGGCCAGTAGAGCAAATATGAGCATGTTGGCTTTTGTTCAGATATGCCCATCTTAGACCAAGCTTGTCCAACATTGCTCAATGTTAACCAACATTGCTGAACGTTGCCCAATATTGCTCAACATTGACCACAGTTGTGCTAGTAAGTATGTGCAATTTGTTTACATATACTAAATGGTGGTAAAAGCTGTTTAGCACTGCTTTATATTGCTTAACACATGGCAATCATGCCTCAGGTGGTGCTGCAGGGCTGACTATGTCGGATGCATATACTACACTCCCTATACATGTTTGAAAGCAGGTAGTGTCAAGTTAGGCATCCCTTTTACTATATGTGTGAGTTAAAGAGAGGTATAATTTAAAGGGTTCCTACTGAGCCAGTGTATGTGCTATGCATTGCCTCTTTGCCAAGGCCGAAGCATACTGGGCACACCTCCTTCTGCCTACTGGGGCAGGCTCAGGTTATTCCTCCTCCAAGTCACACTCTGCCTGTGATGGCCTTGGCAATGGTGGGGAGCTGTTTGGCCTGGGCCTATGCTGCTCCTGCTGCAGCTGTTTTCACAGGATCATATTATGTTACATAGCACATACCATGACAATTTGGGTACATGTAGTTGGTGAGTACTGCAAGGCTCCACCAGATGTGTCCAGGCACCGGAACCATGACTTGAACAGCCCAAACACACACTTGATTACATTTTGTGTCTGTGCGTGTGCCTCATTATGGCGTTCCTGTTCAGGTGTGTGTGCATTTCTGATGGGTGTCATCAGCCACGGCTCCAGTGCATAGCCAGCAACCCCCACTAGGTGACCATGAGGGATGTCCCTATTGGCAAATGTCTGGTACAGCTGTGTCAGATGCCAGATATGAGAATCATGGTAGCTTCCAGGGCAGCCAGCACACACATTCAGAATTATGCCCTGGGCATCACACACAACCTGGCAGTTGATGGAGGGGAAGCCCTTGCGGTTAAAGTAGACCCTACCTCGCTCACCGGCTGGTGCTTTGATGCATATGTGCGTGCAGTCTATTGCACCCACTACCTCAGGGTATTCCTCTATTTGCTGGAAGAGATGCATATTGCTGGCCAATACCTCATGGGAATTGGGGAAATATACATGATCACCGACATGTGCTGACATGGCATCCAGGAACTGGTGCAGTACCCTGGATGCTGATGCCTGTGATATCCCCATCATATCACCAGTTGGTCTCTGGAAGGTACCTGTTGCTAATATTCTTAGGCCAACACATATCTTGGTTTCCACTGGGATGGGTTCCCCTCTGTTAGTTCTCTGTGTGAGGCGTGGCCTGCACAGCTCAACAATTTGCTGCAAGAGGTCTCTGTCCACTCTATAGAGCTCCACTATCTCCAACTCATGTAGCCCCTGATAGGTTACCCTGGGCCTGTACACTCTTCTCTGTCTCCTCACTGTGGGTTGTCCAGCAGCATTCGCATTGTCACCACTCTCAGCATGTTGCATATGTTGCCTTATAACAGTAATGGCAGCCCCTAACATTTCTTTGTCTCAGTAAAGCTTTTTCAGTTTTCACTTCTATTAGCTTACTGCAGTGTTGCAGTGTTTCTGAGAGAAACATAGTGGAATGTTGTTTGCAGAGTTTTAAGTGCTGGGCTGGGCTGGGCTAGTGTACTGCCTGTGTAATTGCCTGATTCTGATTGTTTTCACCTGCTAGCTCTGCTAGTACTCCCTGGTTAACTTCCTACTATTTGTTGTGCTTCCTTTTCCCTTTCTGTTTCCTCAGGGGGCTGTGCCGCGCACACAAGCGCAAACACACTCACACCAGCTCACACGCACACACACATGCTTACATGGACTAAAACTTGCTTATTCTTGCTAAAACACGTGCACACAGGCGCATACGCACTTTCACACATTTCAACAACCTTAGACATGCTTACTCCGGCTTAAACGCATGCACACAGGTGCACATGCGTGCACACAGTCTTACTCGGATATACAGGCATGCACCCATGCACAAACATATTGCAAGCACTTCAACAAGAAACTTTAGTGTTATCCACGGCATACACCTTCAATTTCTTGCCTTTAGCTAGGGTACCTGTTGACACACCTCTTCCAGTGATGAGTAACTGACAGCAATCACATGCCACTCTGCTCCAATGAGCTTCACTTCTTTCATACATACCCCCCTCGTGATGTCACCTATCTTCTACTCTGATACTCCCCTTATCCTACTCCTACACTCCACTGACTGTGCTCACTTGCAATGTAAACTTGGGATTCACTATCACTCATTTGCATAGGATTGCCTACTAATGCTTGGTTACATCTCTTAGACTGAGCATCCCCCCTTAGCAACCTCTACTCGGTAGCCATGTTGTCTTCAGCCTGCCATTCCCTTGCATTGTAAATTAAGAATTACAATAAAATCCATATTTGTGGATTTTAATTATTGATTTTCTGGTTTTTAGAGTGCAGCACGTTTGCACGGCGCTGCGGTATGCTTAAACTTCGGAGATCTGGATAAAAAAAAATTATTTTATTTTTATTTTGCATCAGTGAACATTGCCAATGGCCGTATTTTTGGCCATTGGCATGCTTCCTCAACTGGATGCATCCTTTTTTTGGGGTTGTCACGTCTCCGTTTTGTTATTTGCAGAACGGTACTCAGTTGTCAACGGAGTACATTTCTGCGAATAACACTACTCTTACTCGGACAGGTTTGGGTTTCCTGGATCGCAAATTTAACTCACTTGCATAGCTTTCACCTGCAATTGAGGTAATTTGCATATCCTAGCCCTGTCCGTGTAAGAGTCATTTTAGGAGCCCTCTTGCACGCCCCTACCGGCTGTTCCTGGATCGCTCGGCAGACATGTTGGCTGCATGGAGTCTTACTCTACTCTTAGACTCCGTGCAAGCCTTTGTGAATCTGGCCCACAGTGTGGCATGTTTCTGCATGCTGTAGAGTCTGAAGGTACTTAATAGTTTTACTTTTCATGAAGAGCAAATTGATTAAAAAGATAAATCAGTATTAATTAGATAGAAGTTACTGTATTTCCAGAAACACCTGCAATTTACTCAACATTTGTTCTTTACAATGGTTAAGGATGCTATAGAAACTATAAATGTTCATGTTACTTACTGAATAAATCAAGAGACTGCGGTGGTGGTGCTGCGGTAGCGTTGTCGCCTCATAGCAAGACATTGTCCCGTTCGATTCTCAGCTAGAGCGTCTTCTGTGTGGAGGCATATGTGAATGGGGCGTGCCTTCATTGAAGTTTGTGCGTCAGGGCTGGTAACCCGGTACGCAAAAATCCACTACCAATCATTAGTGGACCGGAGTTCCGCTGTGGCGACCCTTAACCGGGAAAAACCAAAAGACACAATCATTGAATAAATCAAGAGAAAGATTATGAATATGGTGAGTTGCAGAATAGTTTGTAGTGTTACAAAAGAACAAACATGGGACAGGCTATTAAAAGAAATAGATTGTAATCATTTAAAAAGTTGGAACTTTGATTGTCAAGTCCTGAAATGCAGAGACCCAATGACTGGCAATCTGGACTTACATATACTAAGTCTGAGATTGCCATTTCTCAGGATGTTCCCTTTTTGAAGTATGGCATTCTCAACATTGGTGTATGTCAGGTTATGGGGTTTGGGAGGGCTTGCTCCCCACATCAGGAGTGCAAGGGAGATTGCCACCCCCTGCAAAAAATACTTTTAAAGGAGAAGAGCAATGTACAGTAATCACTCTTCAGCTGCATTTTCTGTCTTTTTTTTTTTTTTTAGTTACCTTTAGGCTTGGCAAGTCAAATCTTATTATTTCAATAGGGAGCTAAAAGAGACCTGAACATAACCAAAGATGACCTGAGCATAATCAAATATGACCTGAGCATAACCATAAATGACCTGAGCATGACCAGAGATGACCTGAACATAACCAAAGATGACCTGAGCATAATCAAAGATGTGGCTTTATATAGAACAAGTGAAGATAGCAGTACAGGTGCAGCTCTCTGGTAGTTAATGCAGATGAATAAGGCTATGGACTGTTAACAAGCTGCATCCAGTAGTACAGGGTTTGATTGCCTTTGTCTGTGTTCACCTACAATATGACCTTGAGGAAGTCAATTAGCCAGGCAGTGCTTCAGGGCAATCAGGAAATTGGGCTGAACTCCTCAGTGGTCTATTAGGCAATATCATTAGTAACTGCCTATGCTTGTAGGGATTGTGGTCAAACTAATAACTTTCTAAGGCAGAAATAAGGCCAAAAAAAGGTGTTTTGCAAATGATTTCGCCAAACAAACATAATGGCGGGGCAAGCACTAATGTGTATAATTCCCAAAGTTACCCACATGAAGCAGAGAACAATCTCTCTGTGAACGTAGTTGATCTGGGTGTTGATAATGTGTGTCTAATTTCTTCAGTGAGCTTAGAAACTTAGCAGTTGTGCTGATGCAAAAGTCAGTACACTAACAAGGGATACAATACCTGGTATATTTGTGATATTTTTACTAGATACCAAGGCCAGTGTAACATTAATATGAAAAGTTGTTTTATACAACTGAGCTTTGAAATTGCTGTGTTGTATGTAAAAAAAAAAAAAAAAAAAAAAACAAAAACAAAGAAAAACATTTTATTTCAACTCAACTAGCATAGTGGGAAGGCTTGTGTGTCACATAATGAGCATGAGTCAGTAAATACTTAACACGTAGGAGCAGAAGCAATACATTTGAGGATGCCATGCTGTCAGAGACAATGATTCCTGCAGTCACAAAGCAAAAGGTTTGCATAGCTGTATTGCCATTGATTCTCAGGTTCATAGCAGCAAAGATTTGCACATTTATGCAGTTTAGATGTGAAACCTTAGATACACAAAGCAGCATGCAGTGGTATAAGATTACAAAATACAATCACGTGTTTATCAATGGATACTGCGGAACACCAAACTGACTTAGCAATATCTGCAGGTAAGTTATCAGAATTTTTTCAATATGCTGAAAATGACTCGGAGTTATCACTATTGAAAATGACCCCAATGACTCACTAACTGGCAAGAAATATACCATTCCCAATTCAAGTTCACTACACCTATTGCATCAAACTTTATGTATCAAAGGGATTGATGATGTTCAAACCCAATAAATGATCATGACCAGGTGCAAAATCCCACAGTAGAGAGAATATATTACACAAACATGGGACATGTTAACTATAAAAAAAGTGCATGTGACATTACAATTTGTCTAGGAATATTCAAAGAGATTGAATGGATGGTAAAAAGTGTCACATCTATAAGACGTACCACAAAAGTAGTTCCAAAGATGGGATTATACCTCATGATATCTTAGACAGTCCATAGACTAAACCTGTTTGACATTTATCACAGTTGAAAGACAGCATCTCATATGTGTTAATTACTTTTCCAAGTACCTTGAAGTCATCAAGATAAAAGCTACCTCTTCACTAGTTGTCATACCACTGCCAAGGTCAAATTTAACTGTTGTCACAACATGGTATTCATAGTTTCTTTGACATTAAATACTCATCCTTTATCTCTAACTTGTTGGGTGGCATTTTAATAGTTAAACCAATTTCATTCTTTAATCCCAAGTCTAATATGGCTATTGTGGCCAAATATAGTTTCTACCTGAATAAGAAAGAACAATTTATCATTCATCTCTTTTCCCCTGAATTGATCCTGACATGCCAATATCATCAATATCAGTCTCATCAAGGCTTAAATGCCAAAAACTAGGATATTTGCTGTTATAGGTTGTACAATGAAATCTACAATGTTAGAGGATACATGCTGTTATAATTTGGGCAATGAAATGTACAATGTTATAGGATATATACTGTTATAGATTGTACAATGAAATCTACAATGTTATAGGATATATGCTGTTATAAGTTGTACAATGAAATCTACAATGTTATAGGATATATGCTGTTATAGGTTTCATAATGAAATATACAATGTTATAGGATATATGCTGTTATAGGTTGTACAATGAAATATACAATGTTATAGGATATATGCTGTTATAGGTTGCATAATGAAATATACAATGTTATAGGATATATGCTGTTATAGGTTGGACAATGAAATATACAATGTTATAGGATATTTGCTGTTATAGATCGTATAATGAAATATACAATGTTATAGGATATATGCTGTTATAGGTTGCATAATGAAATATACAATGTTATAGGATATATGCTGTTATAGGTTTGACAATGAAATATACAATGTTATAGGATATTTGCTGTTATAGGTTGTACAATGAAATCTACAATGTTATAGGATATATACTGTTATAGGTTGTACAATGAAATCTACAATGTTATAGGATATATGCTGTTATAGGTTGTACAATGAAATATACAATGTTATAGGATATATGCTGTTATAGGTTGCATAATGAAATATACAATGTTATAGGATATATGCTGTTATAGGTTGGACAATGAAACATGCAATGTTATAGGATATTTGCTGTTACAGGGCGTATAATGAAATATACAATGTTATAGGATATATGCTGTTATAGGTTGTACAATGAAATATATGATGGTATCATTAAATCCAAGTCTCTGCATTCTGCATGTGTTAGTATTAACCCAGTTTGTCACATGGATCTTGTTTTTATCTCAATAACATGTTATTTTATAGTCAGAGCAGGTCCAAGGCTGACACCAAGATCCTTAATATATGGAACCACGTCACTATGCTGATTACCCATATGTATGCCAATATTCCTAAGTGCCCAGTATCTGACAACTTTACATTTATTCACATTAAACCTTAAATCAATTCAGGTAGAACAGTCTTCAATGTTTTTTGAATATCTGTTCAAATCCTCAGTATCTGAAATCTTGTTTACTATGGCTACTATTTTGCAGTCATCAGCGTACATGAGATCCAGAATGCAGTTATAGCTGACATGGTCAAGAGAACCATATTAAACACCACAGGCCCCAAAATAGAGCCCTGTGAAAAATCAGTGGCAGTGTTTTGCCATGTAGACCTCATGTCATACAGTGAGACATCCTTTTATCCAACTATCATCCTATTTTACAATATATTAATTAGAAAAAAATAAAGCAAGCACATTATGATTTGATTGTGAAGCAGGCTGCTGAATGCTTTGAAAAAATCCAAGTTAACCACTATGCACTGCTTCTTCTGGACAAGCAAGCAAGGCAGCTTTTCATAAATAGATGCAAAGGATGTTAGAGCTGAACAACCCTTAATAAAGCCATGTGCATACTTATCACTTATTAGCAATTGCTGTACTCATCTTTCAAAAGACTTACACACTCCCCTCTTTGCTATGCTGTGCCCCCATCTCAACCAATTTTCAGATTACACTAAAGAATAAGCTCAAATCCTTTTGCAATAAATTTGGCTTTTTTTTTTTTTTACAAAGCACTGACATTCTTTATTTTGTAGTAACTTAGTTTTTATGCACACATATACACATGGGTGGATATTTACTAGATATTATTAGACAGATGTATTTTTTATATTTATAATGTTTTACTTTGATTATGTTTATGGATAGATAGCTATGTGTTTTTCTTGATTTTAGTTCTTGTCACAGATCTGATGGAGGCTTTTTTGCATTAGTTAGCCGAAAGCCATTTTAGTTAAGTCTTTTTTGTATATCTTTGTATGTATTTGTTACACTTTTTTTAATACCTGATCTTGGAATGTGGTTTGCAGATAGGTAGTATTTTTCTTAAACAGAATTTAGTTTGATCTAATCAGTAGTAGTGTGTGAGAGTGGGTACTCGCTGTTCTAAAATGCACTTTTACTGCTCTGTTTATATCGTTTGCCAAAAACTGGCTGGTTTAAAATTAAACAATACATATATTTTCCACACCTCCTACTTCTAAGTATATAAAACATGATATGTTTAACACTGTTAAAATATTTATGATTTTTTGTTACTGAGGATCACTTGTCTGTTACGAATAAAGGCTTGTTGCTTTGGAACACTACCTGTGTTTCATGATTTTTGGAAATTATTGTGACTGAGCTCATCAACAAAATATTAAGACCACTAGTTCATCAGTTTTATATATATATATATATATATATATATATATATATATATATATATATATATATATATATATATATCAGTTATCAGTCCTTCATTGCACAATTTCTTCAAGTTGTAATACAAAAATTGTTCTCGAGTGTTTGGCATATCCAGGTATTATAAAGGACATATTAGCATAATCTGATGTTCCTAGGCGTTGTAAGATACCAAAGCCATTAATTAGTGACTACCTATTAATACATAATAAATCTAGTATGTTACATAACTTTTTTGGACTTTGCATGTTTTGTACATTCACCTGCAGTCACCATATTATTAAAGGTTGGTGATTGGCTTAATGGTTAAAGTGTTTACCTCACAGGCAGAAATTACAATGATTGATAACTATCTGGTTGTTGGCTAGGTATGTAATAGTCTGCAAACTGATTGCCTAGTATTTACTTATGACCTTATGAAATAGTTCTCTCTGATCTTATTTGTTTTTCATGTCGCCCAATCAGTGTAAGGAAACTTAAACTCTCCTAATAGTATGGTAGAGAATGCATTTATAATACCATCCAGACAACTAAGGACATTATCCTACACTAGGACCAGTCATACTTGGTGTTTTACAAGCATGTACAAGTCTGCATGAACCCCACTGGTTTACATCCGTTAATATCACACTCAGTACTTCTTACTCATTGTCCTGCTTTTCCAATTAAGACAATAAGGATTCATCTATGAGAAAGACGATGCCTCTTTCCTTTCCAGAAAACCTCTTAGCCTCATATTTATAGGTTCATAGGTGTTTACTAGGCTACCGGCCCTGGAGCCTATGTAAGCCTAGCCCAAAAAGATTCCCTGGCATCTTGCTGCCCGACGTTAGTTCCCAGTGCCCCTATCAAGCAAGGCCAATGAAATGATCCCCAGGGTGAATTTCTATTGCTCATCCACTCATCAAGATTTTTCTTGAAGAGGGCAAGTGAGGTGCTCTGCTTGATGTGGCAAGATCTACCTTTCACAAATCCAAACTGCGTTGGGTCCAGAGTTTGGAGATTCCCTATGTCCCTATTTATAAGGTCCATGATGATGTGCTCCATAGCCTTACATATCAGACGAGTTAGGCTAATGGGCGGTAGTTCCCAGGTTCTGTAGTCGCTCCCCCTTTGTGGAGTGGGATGACCATAATGGTGCACCATTCAGTAGGAACAAAGTCTGAAGTGAGGCTGTGACTGAACAGGGCAGTCAGGTGTGGTGCCAGTTCACTTTGTAACTCATGTAGAACACAGCCAGGGATATTGTCAGGTCCCATGGAAGCTGTATTCTTGGCTTTGGGCAGTGTGGTTTTGATCTGTGTAGCAGGGATATTAGGAACTTGGCATTCCTCTGGCATTGGGATAGGCCCTTTAGGGGGTGAAGGGGGGTAAAGTTCTCACTGAACCTATTAGCCAGTATATTGGCAATATCAGCTGGCTCGGTATATCTGTTGCTATTGTGCTGTAGTTCAGAACAGATCTGAGTATTGCCATGTAGGTTTTTGACATAACTATAAAATGCCTTGTGGGTTGTCTTTAGTATCAGCTGCAATTTTGTTTTTGTAGCTAGCTTTAGAGGATATGATGAGGGATCTCAGTTTTTTACTGAGGCTAACAAGGGAGTTTTTCCTGTTTTGGGACTTCACCTCTCTGTGCATCAGTTTCTTCCTTCTGTTGCAGTTTGTTTATGGTAGGGGACCGCCAGATTGTCTTCCTTTTTTTCAAGGAGAGCATCATCTGTTTGGTACTGGCCATTCCATGCACTTGTGTATGTGTTCATACAGTGCATTGGTGTTTGATTCAGCAGTCATGCACCTATTTTCCATTTGCATGCGCGTGATGAACTTGGCCACCTCTGTTTTTAGAAGCCCAAAGTTAGCTTTGGAGAAGTTTTTCATGGCTGTTTCCTTTACAGGGGTGAGGATGGGATGTGAATATCCATGGTGATTAGCTTGTGGTCAGATCTAACCAATGAGGAGTTGATTACTGATGTAGAGCAATGATCACCCATGTTAGTAATGACCAGATCGAGGATGTTGTTACCCCTGATGGGGGTAAGAATGAGTTGGTCCAAGGCATTGGAATTTATGAATTCCAGAAAACATTGAGCTAGTGTGTTGGTACATGATTAATTTTCCCAGTTAATGGAGGGGGAGTTAAAGTCCCCCAGTATAATGGTAGTGGGTTATACCTTAATATTTTCCAGGGTGTTTAGCAATGTGGAGTGGGAGTCTTGGGACATGGTGGGGGATCTATAGCAGGCTACAACCTGGATTGCAGTCTTGCCCAGTGTTAGTTGTACCTGAAGTATCTCTGACGTGTTATATTGGGCTACTAGTCTGGAGGTGTGCATATCCTTTATGAATTTGGAGACACCATCACCTTTAGGACTTCAGTTCAGGTTTTAGACCAAAAAGTATAGTATGAGGTATAGCCTTGTAGTGCAGTGGTGCTCTCCAGATCCTTGAACCAGGTCTTTTTTACTGCACACATGTCGATGTTCTTCATTTTAAGGAGTACTTCAAGCGAGTGCATTTTGAGATTTAGACTTCTAACATTGAGTAGCATAACCCTCAGATTACGTTTGCTTGTATCTGTTATGGTGGTAATTATGCCTTTAGGACATTGTCTAAAAAGGCACTATAGGGGTGAGAAGAGCCTTATCCAGCATCTGGAATCCCAGGGATGATAGGTGCAGGCCATCTCTAGCAAAGCATCAAGGTCTGTCCATCATATCATCCCAAGCAGACAGATGCTGGATCCCCTTAGAATGACACCAGAAACTTAGCCAATTGTTGAAGTCAATCATTTTCTGCTTATACTGTTAGTTTTTAACTTAAGATCCTGATATAGTCATTGCAGATAGTAGTCTTCAGTCCCCAAGTCAGGAATTTTGGAGCTATTCCATAACAGTTGGAGTTCCAGTAAATCACATCTTCACCTCAACATCTCTAATCAAATGGACAAGATTGGAGGAAGTTATTCAAATACTGAAGAACATCAACAAAAAATGGATTTCCAACAGGACTTTTATACTGACATTTCAATTAGAGAAACAGTCCATTTCAATCTGTTGGACCTTTGCTTTCACAGTCATTGACTGGAATAAGAATGATAATGAAGTTGCTAGCATTTTCTCTTCTATATCAGACAGAAGAAAGTCCTGATGACTGATAATTAGACATTCAATTATTGTGTCTATATTATAAAATTGACGGTTGAAAACATCGAACAGCATATGGTCGACACCATAGGTTCATAGGTTCATAGGTTCATACTAGGCTATCTGCCCTAGGGCATTTATAAGCCTAGCCAGAATGTGTTTGGCTTTCGCCACCCATTTTAAATTTATTTTGCTATGCCCTTTTTCGAGGTTAGTATACTGTGCCTCTGTCTAACAGTGACACAGAAGTGATACCCGGGGTAAACCTACGATCTCCCATCCACTCATCAAGATTCCTCTTGAAAAGAGTCAATGAGGGACTCTGCCTAACCTGGACTGGGATTTTTTTCCTCTGGGTTATGAATCTGTCCCTCCAGCATGTCCTATTTATTTCAGTGCTGAGGTTCAAGTCTCTCGAGCACATAGCTCGATGGGATTTGGATTTTCTGAGGTGCAGCATGTCCATTAATTCCAGGTTGGACATGGCTTTATACATCAGGCACAGATCGCCTCTGAACAGGCGGTATGCCACTGAGTAGAGCTGGAGTTTTTTTAACCGGGCAGCATATGGCATCTGTTTGAGACCTTTGATCCTCTTGGTGAGGTACTTTTGGGGTCTTTCCAGTTGCTGCAGGTGTCTGGTAAGGTACATCCCAAAAGGGGCATTGTAGTCAATTATGGGCCTGATGAGGGATGAGTAAAGAGGCATGATGACTTCCCCTGATCTAGATGTGAATCCCTTCATGATTAGGTGGGCTATATAAAATGTTTTTCTAACCACTTTGGCCACGTGGTTGTCAAATGAGAGATTGTTATCAACTTGGGTCCCCAGGTCCCTAATTACTTCTTCTGTACTTAATGGATTACCACCTATGTGGTAATTTGTGGGCACTTTGTTTTTGCCAAAGGGGTGACTATACACTTTTTGGCATTTAGCTTGAGGCCATGGCTCTGGCACCAGTTGTCTGTTTCTATGAGGCCCTTTTGGAGGATGCTTGTGTCGACTGGAGAGTCGATTATGGCACCCAGTTTGCAGTCATCTGTGAACTTGGTCAGCCACAGTCCTTCCATGTTGGCCTGTACCTCCGAGAAATATATACCGAACAAGAGAGGTCCCAGGACTGAGCCTTGTGGGACACCACTTGTAACTGGTTTGAGTCTGACATGGCTCCAGCAATTCTAACCATGTGGGTTCTGTCCTTGAGCCAGTTTGCAATCCATCTAGTGACATAGGGGTTTATATTTAAGCTGGTGAGCTTATCTATAATGCCCGAGTGGGGTATTGTATCGAAGGCTTTTGCGAGGTCCAGGTAGGCTGTATGGACCACCTTCCCCTCGTCAATGGCCTTGGTGACTATTTCAAAGAAATCAACCAGGTTTAAGAGGCAGGATCTGCCCTTAACAAAGCCGAACTGGGTAGGATCCAGTGTTTGTAGGTCCCCAATATCTTTATTTATGAGGTCCATGATGATCCTTTCCATATCTTTGCAGACCAAGCTAGTCAGGCTTATGGGGCGATAGTTTCCAGGATCCGTTGAGGCACCACCTTTATGGAGAGGGACCACTGTTGCTGTACACCACTCTTTGGGCACATATCCTGTAGTAAGGCTGAGATTGAACAGTAGTTTTATGTTTGGGTTTAGCTCTTCTTGGAGTTCATGTAGGACGCAGCCCAGGACACCATCTGGTCCCATTGATGCTGTGTTTTTGCTTTGGAGAGGGCAGCTCTTACCTAAGCATCTGATATGTCAGGGGGGCAGCACTCTGCTGGGAAAGATATTTGCCCTTTTGGTGGGGAGGGGGGGTGAGTTTGCGCTGAACCTGTCAGCTAGGATGTTGGCAATGTCTGTGGGTTCAGTGTATTTTTTGTCATTTTGGACTAATTCTGAGCATATCTGGGAATTACCTCCCAGGTTCCTAACATAACTAAAGAAAGCCTTGTGATTATCCTTAGTGTCCTGTGCAATTTTTCTCTCGAAGCTGGCCTTAGACAATTTTATGTGTGCCCGTAGTTTTTTGCTAATACTAATCAGTGATGCCCTCCCTTTTTGGGATTTTGCTCTATCATTTAGTAGCTTCCTCCTTCTATTGTATAGTTTGTTTATGGCTGGGGTCCACCAGACAGGACGTCTGCCTTTGGAGGATTGGGTCTTGGTTTTATTTGGGATCGCATGATCCATGCATTCCTGAAGGTGTTCATAGAATGTGTTTATAAAGGATTCTGCGGTCTAGGCCGTATTTTCCACAGGCCCGGGGGCTTTGAAGGATTCCACATCAGTTTTGAGGAGCGTTAAATTTGCTTTAGAGAAGTTTTTCACTGTGGTTTTCTGGGCAGGGGGTGGGGTCTGGATGTGAATATCCAGTGAGATTAGTTTATGGTCTGATCTTACCAGTGAGGGATACACTTCTGGTCTGGAGCATAGAGTCCCCATGTTGGTGATGATCAGGTCCAGTATGTTTTCCCCTCTTGTGGGAGTGGTAACAAGTTGTTCCATAGCATTTGAGTTTATAAATTCTAGGAACCTTTGGGCTAGGGTGTTGGAGCTAGAGTAATGCTCCCAGTCTATGTTTGGGTAGTTGAAGTCGCCCAATATAATGGTGTTTGGAGAGACCTTCATATTTTCCAGTGTTCTCAGGAAGGCCAAGTGGGGTTCCTGGGTTTGGGAGGGTGGTCTGTAGCAGGCTATAAACTGGAAGGCAGTTTTACCCACTGTTAGTTGCACATGGATAGTCTCTGATGCTTTGTGCTTTGCCACCAACCTGGAGGTGTGGGTATCTTTGATGAATATCGATACTCCTCCTCCTTTTGTGGTTTGGTCCAAGTTTTGGGGCTGAAAAGCATGGTATGAGGTATAACCTGGTAGTGCTGAGGTGCTCTCGGGAGCCCTGAACCAGGTTTCTGTTACTGCACAGATATCGATGTTCTCCATGCTAAGGAGAGTTTCGAGTGTGCATCTTGAGGTTTAGACTTCTGGCATTGAGTAGCATTACTCTTAGTTTCTTATCCCTTGTGATACCTATCGAGGTGGGTTTGTCTTTTGAGCCTTGCCTAAAAAGGCACTATGGGGTAGCAAGAGCCTTTGCCAATATCCGAAAGCCCAGGGGTGACTGGTGCAAGCCGTCCCTAGCGAAGCATCGTGGCTTGTCGAGCATATCATCCCAAGCTGACAGGCATTGGATCCCCTTTGAATGACACCAGTACTTAAGCCAATTGTTGAAATTGATCATCTTGTCTTCATATTGTGGCATCATTCTTGGTGAGGGTAAGATGCTACTCAAGGTCAGGGTCATACCGGCCTGGGCTACATGCTCAGAGAGTTCCTT
Organism: Protopterus annectens; assembly: GCF_019279795.1. NCBI lineage: Eukaryota > Metazoa > Chordata > Ceratodontiformes > Protopteridae > Protopterus > Protopterus annectens. The sequence continues at coordinate 1,187,270,986 of NC_056727.1, forward strand.
TATGTCTCTTTTCATGTAGTCCAGGGAAGTACATCTCAGGTCATTCACACCAGCATGGACAATGACTGAGTCATATTTGTACTTGCCTTAGAGTGACCTGAGTGCTTGTGTTATGTGGCGGATCCTAGCACCCAACAGGCTGCTCATCATGACCCTCTCCTTGTTCAGCCTGGTGAGCGGGACGTCAGTGTGCCTGACGATAGAGTCACCTATTACAAGTGTATCAGGTGTGTTGTTTAGTCTTAAGGGCTATGACTGTTTGGCACACTGGCTTTGTGAGATATGTGTTGCATGTGTTTTGTTTTGGGGTAGCGGCTGCTTGGGTGTCTGCTTTGGAGGTCTCTGCTGCTTCAGCAGATCCTTATTTAGAGCCTCCGAGTATGTTTTTGTGTGATTATGTGTTTGGTTTGCTGTCGTGGTAGGTCTATGTGAGACTGGAATTGTAGTGAGTGTGGTTTCCTTCTCCTCCTGACTGGTTATGCCAGTACTGAGTTGAGAGAGCTTAGCCTCCAGTTTGGCTATATAGTTGCATCTCTCACATGTGTTGGAATTTGTTGGGAGGAGGAGAGGGTTGTCTGTGTACATGAGGCAGTTGTAACATTGCCTCGAGATTCCCAGATTCACCAGCTGGACCGGAGAAGAGATTGACAACTGACCCTTGGACATGCTAGAATAATATTGGGAATTCCTTAATAATTGAAAACCAGGGCCAGTGGGGAGTGAGGGTGTAGTGCTTTTCATTTTTAGTGCTGACTTATATAATTGCTTTAGTGAGCAAGTGCCAGGTAACTTAAGTGCAATGTGTTACAGGTAACTTAAATGCAAAAATGACAAACAGTAACTTTCTTTCAAGTGAAACAAGGAAATAGGTACAGTAAGCAATGCAGATATCACTAGTGATCCACAGAAGTGCTGAGGAGCCGCTTATTAGGTGGAATTAGCGTTCCAGGGAAATAACAAGCAAACAAACAACAAGCATATAAACAAAGCTAGATTCAGCAGGCCTGGATCTAGTCTATGCTACAGCAAACAAGGTGTACCAATTTCAGTAAGATACAGTTCAAATATTCAGGCACTGTAAACCTTTAACCAGAAATTCCCAGCTCAGAAGGGCAGAGTCTAGCGTCTTCTCCCACAAGAGTGCAGACCACAAACCTTCGTAATGTAAAATAACTGGCCTGAAGCCCAGGTGCTTAAACCAGAACTAATACACTTTAAAAATAACAGACACTGGGCTCTCAGTCAGCAGTTCCCAACTTAGAAGGATGAAAGCTACTTGTCCTGCCACCACAGTGCATGCCACAAACCTTCCTAATGTAAAACAACTGGTCTGAAGCCCAAGTGCTTAATCCGAAAGACTTAGAATGATAGCTACACTTTAATCAAGTTACTACCAAGCAGTAATAAATACAATTGAATACTTTAGAGAATGCCTGGATTAGTGCTCAAGTTACACAAACAAAGCTAGATCCAGCAGGCCCGAATCCAGTCTATGCCACAGCAAACAAGGCGCACCAACTTCAGTAAGAAGCAGTTCAGATATGCATGCACTATAAGCCTTCAACCAGAAATTCCCAGCTCAGAAGGGCAGAGTCCAGCCTCTCCTCCCACAAGAGTGCAGACCACGAACTCTCTTAATGTAAAATAACTGGCCTGAAAGCCCAAGTGCTTAAACCAGAATTAATACACTTTTAGAATAACAGACACTGAGCCCTCAATCAGCAGTTCCCAACCTAGAAGGATGTAAGCTACCTGTTCTGCCACTACAGTGCAGACCACAAACCCTCTCAGTGCAAAACAACTGGTCCGAAGCCCAAGTGTTTAAACCAAAAGGCTTAGAATGAGTTACACCAAGCAGTAATAAATACAACTGAGTACTTTTAAGATGATGCAAAAGTAAAAAAAGTAGGTAGAAACACAAGTACAGTAAAAGCAGATGACATTTTTTTTTTTTTTTCTGAACAAGTGCTGAGATCAAAGAAACAGATTTGAGTGCTGAAACTAGAAAACTGGCTAGTTATAAGAAAAAAACTAAGCTAGAAGGCTTCCCTCCAACATAGAAGGGCTTGGGGACTCAGAAGCCTACAAATAGTCTATACCACTTAACAGGAAAGCAGGAAACAAGCTTAATTTTTTTTTTCTATTTCCCAGATGCTCTCTTTGTACACAGTAGGAGTGCCTGAAATCAGAATATGATCTCACTGCACTCAGTTGAGTGAGCAAATGAGATGGGCCCAGAAGGAGTATCCAAACACAAATTTAAAAGAGGGGCGGGCAGTTGCAAGGCCACTAAGATTAACACCAAAACAAAAACAGGGAGGGAGGGTGGGACTAACTGAAGAGCAGAGTGAAAACTTCCAGTTCAGTTAATATTCCTTCCACACAGTTAAAATCAATTTAAATACTGTATTTTTTTGAAAAAAAAAGAGCAGATAAATGTACTTAAATTCTCTTATACATCCAGTTGAATATAGCAAGTTCTTAGCCGGCCAAAGCTGAGGTTTTTAAGCAGAAAATATTTCACACTGGATGTTTTCAAACATCGACCTTATAAAAAGACAAAAGAAAAAAGTACCCTAACAGGTTTAAGCAGGGGGGCAAGCCCCCCTGCACCCCCACACCCCCCACTACTTAAATATACCAACTCTGAGACTGCACTACATTGCAGTAAATGGAAATCTCCCCTTACGGAGATTTCCGTTTACACGCTTGATATTCTGAGCGTTCGATATTCTCGTGCCGACAATGTCAGATTCGACATTGTCGGCTTTCGAGAATATAATATAGACCCCAGTTATTAGAGGTACTGATACTGCATTTGCAGAGAAGATAATGAACATTAAACAGTGTTATGGTTGCCAGGAGCAAAAAGAGAGGATGTGAGGCAGGCCTTAAAATGCCTTAATGTAAGGAAGTACAGATCTGCTTTTATTCATGGCAGAACAAATTATCTCATCTGCAAGGACTCTCTGACAGTTAGTAGGGAACTTACAATCCTCTTAGATAGCATAGCTTATACAGGTGTTAGGCCATACTTTCACAAATCATATATAGAAAGAAGTCATTTCACCTTGAAAGATAAGATTTTTGGGGTAAAACCCACATGAAAAAATGTCCCGTTTTAAACAATGGTAATGTGTAGAGCATCCAAACCTAATTTTAGGCACATATGTGTTCAGACATGATGGTGTTCTATGTCACAATAAGGGAAGAGAATTTTTGCAGCAGATATTTTGCAGTATTTGACAAACACAAGGCATGATTTTTGTCAGGTTGAAAATGTAACAGCTTACAGATAGCAACATTTGATGCATCTCTGATGGTTATTAATGCTAGGAACATTAACAATAAAGTTTTTTTATTGGAAAATTTGCTACTTTCTCACAAGGCTAATGTTGCTATTGTTTTGAAACATGGTTAAAGAGAAATGACTGGAAACCAGTACTGTCAGGATATAAATATTTTACTGTAGCAGATATTCTAACAAAAAAAATCAGGCAGAGGTGTTATGATAGGGATTAAAGATAGTTATAGAACTGTGATTATTACATGTTCAGTGATAATACCAATACTGCAGATTGTTTAACTATGACAGTAAAGACAACCCAGAAATATATAATAATTGTTGGAGTGTATAAACCACCAAAGTCAAGTGCTTATGACCAACAAAAATTCATAAATTTCTTGCATGAAACACAAGAGGGAAGAATAATAGTGGCTGGGGACTTAAATTTACGAGAAACAGACTGGAATAATATTAATTTAACAACATTAGTAAGGAAAGTATTCACAACATATGCTCAGGAACAATTGCTTCAGACTGTAAAAACCCTACTGGGGAACAGAACATACTACATACTGTTTGTGTCATAAAAAAATAATGTTACCTCATGTCAAGTTTTACCACTATTGATGTGGAGTGATCATGGGGTTATAAAAGTTAATTTGTTGCTAGGTAAGTCTGTCAAACTGAAATCTAAACCACTGCATGGAAGAATAATAACAGATACTATGGAAGCAAAATAGACACTACCCTGTATTCACGAATCTCCATGCAAGAATAAGGCTATTCTTGCACAGAGTGGTTCATGTCCATTTAGGATAGCAGCATGCCTTGCATATGCATGAAGGTGCGCTGCTATCTAAACTAAACAGACACGAACCAGGAATGAGCACAGTGGGGCATGTGTCAGCAGTCCCAACACCTGAAACACGCCACCTTCGCTCTGAAAGAGCCATATGGCACTTTCTGACACAAATGAGTGTCAAACTATATAATATTAGAGCCTGGCTCTAATATTATATAGTAAATGAGTGCCCACAGACACTGAAATGTGAATAGCTAACATTTCTGTGTCCACAGACACTGAAAAAATAATACCACAAACACCTGTAGAAGGCAGCAGCCTTCAGGTGCACACCCCCAAATGTATGCACTCTTGCCCTACATGCATGGAAGCAGTAGGGCAAGAGGAAAGCAATAAAAAATAATATAATAATCTGAAGTTTAAGTGCCATGCAGCTTGTTTGCATGATGCGCCGCTATCCTTAGCCTGGCTGAAATCCTGCAAATGATAGACAAGTGCTACTGTGACAGCAAACATCATCCAGCTGCTGTAGCATAGTGGTACTGTCATAGTATAGCATGTAAAACATGCTCAGTTTGAATCCCCCCCTGGCAATTTATTTAATAAACTTTTAAGGAATGTGAATGATAGATGTCAATCATATGGCTCACGTATAACACAGTAGGGGTGGGAATATGTAAAATATAAATGTAAAAAACAATTTATAACTTTAATGAAAAAAATAGATTTAAGCAATGCTTTGCTAGTGTAAGCATTGCTTACCTGCATTCAGCTCTGCTTAGCTGGTGTAAGCATTGCTATGCAGATTTGCACGGAGCTAAGCATAGTGCAGCATATTAAAACTGGCCAATCATGAAAAAGTGTGGGAAAAATGCCCTATTTAAATTGCACAGGTGGGAATACAGCCATAACCATTTGGGACTGCACACAGCAGGACCACAATGGCTGGCATCGGAGAAGGTGTGTGCTTCCGAGCACAAGGTTGGGGCATCCAGGACTCCAGGGTCAAGGTTGGGCTCCTAGTTAAAAAGCATGATGGCAGGCTGTTGCAGGGCCAGTACCAGGGCTCACAACACAAAGCAGAGGCCTGGGACCAGCTTGCACGTAATCTCACCAGAGCCACTGGCACACTCCGGACTGGTAAGCAGGTACATCATCACCATAATGACCTGAAGTGGAGGAGGGGTGCATTCTCGGACCAGTGGATCCAAGAAGCCCGAACACAGGATGTCCCACCTTTCTGTAAGTATGCAGTCTTATGTATCTCTAACTAAGTATGGAAAAAGTTCAACTTGTGACTGTGCAGGTGTGATTAATGTGTGATGTCTCCCCATACAGCTGCTGTGGAGAGGTCTCAGAATGTTCAGGGTCATGCACAGTGACTGTCCTGGCTCTGTCATCAGTATGGTGAGTACAGAATACCCCCTACTATTAGCAGTAAGAAATCAAAATTATAGTAATGGCAGTACTGCCTGTATATATAATTGTGCCGTAAAAGTCAGGAATAAATGTCTGTGTCAGGCTGCCAGTGTTACAATGGAGTTTTCCCAGCTGCTGTTTAAGACAGATATCAGTAGCAAACAAGGTACAATATGCAGGAGAGGAATATTAGAATATGTATGAGTGTGGCTGAGTGAACCTGCCAAGAAAGTGCCATGTCAGGGCTACTGTAACAGTTAGAAATGAAAAGCATTCCCCTGTGCAGCTCATGCAGGAATAGTAATTGTGGAGTTCTGAGTCATACACAGCTATGTATGTCAAAACTAATAAAGGTGATCCCAAACACTAGTGTGTGTCAGCTTACTTGTACCTGATAAAGAGAAATGTGTATGTCCTGCAGAATGCATTAACTGAGGTGAATTGATTTAGCACTGCTTGTCTGCATACTTTAGAATAGGCATGTCAAATAAATGGAAAAAAGCAACAGTGCATAGTCCCATCAGAATGTGTTTTACTTATTTCTCTGCCAGCATTGTCCTGTGTTAACATTTCAATTTCAGCTGTATATAGCATGTGAATGTACTGAGAAATGTAAAAGGCTAACAGGTGCGAACCTAAAACCTACACTGTATACTCAAGAATCTAAATTGCAGTATGTAGTTGTAAAAGAGTCAAATGTGCAATCCAGCTAATGTGCACATTTTACAAACAGTGACACCAATATCTGTCGTGTATGCATAAATTATACTGAAAATGGTAAACAAATAATGCAACATGTGATAATAAAAGTACTGTGCACAAAAATATGTACTAGACAGAAATGTCACAAGCACACATAACACTTCCCCAGTAACTCAGTCCTTGTAAGGACTAGACCTATAGTTCAATTTTCCACACACAGCATGGTTCGAATCCAGGGACTGCCACTAACATCTCAGTCTGGTTCTACAGTTTTAAACTGCAATCGGAATAGAAAAAATAATATATTGCAACACATGCATTTTCCATACAGGGCACACAGGTAAAGCAATTTGAATAGAAATATTAGCATGATGTGTATAACTATGAAAGGTGCACACTTGCTGTGTTGATCAGCCCCAGTCCTACAAATAGATGCAAGCTAGACATCCACACTATGCAGTGGCCCAGACAAGCCCCTCAAGTGTCACACTGTCATGGATAGTTTCCCCAGTTGACAAGAAACCTGCACACAGAGAATGTCCCAGTAGATGTATATGAAAGACACAACACACACTCCAGGGCCTGCAACTAATATGTGAATCTGAAATATGTATAGAAACAGCAATGTAATGTGCACACAGTTCATCTGCACTGGCCCACAGGTAAAGACATTGGTATAGAAACAGGTCTTATGTGTATAACTAAAATAAGGGTACAATTGCTCTGTTGATATCTACAGCTGTTGGTGTGCTGTAACAGCCCCACAGCCCAGGTAGAGTTTAAGTGTGGTCAGAATGTAGAGCAGTGAATAGTAGTGTGCTGGCAAATATACTTGATAGCAGTTGTCAATTGAATCTGTTCCCTTCCTCACCACTCACCTGATCCAACGATCACACTGAAACTAGCATGGGTATGTTCCTAAACAAACGTCTGCTGTTGGGACTGTCGTTCCATTTGGTTTATCATTGTTTAAACTGTGTACATTCTGATATCCCCTTTTGAATAATCATCTTATTGCCTGCCTGACATACCACTAATTGGCATGCTGCTGGAACCCTGAATGCCATTCCATACATGCATGGCTTCTGTTTGCTATGGTACTGTTATAATTGCACTGTCTTGGGTTAATGGGAATATCCATGCATGCTATTTTGACTAATGTTGTAATGTGTTGTGCATGTCTAACCAATATTCATTGTTAATTTCCACACAATAGCACATATGGGAAGGCAGATCCCAGTGGAGCCACCTCTCCCACCCCACCTGGCTGAGGTACTGGGTCCCAAACATGTCTGAGACCCAACTCAGACCTCCCTCATCTGCTGGTCCTGCACCACCCTTGGGTGGAACCGCTGCAGGGGATGGGGCTCACCCCCCCCATAAGTGGATGCGGTGAGGACATTGTCACTTGGGATGAGGACTGTGGCATGGTGCTCAGTGTTCTCCAGATGGAGCTGGATGACCGCCTGTACCAAGTGGAGGGCAGGCTATCTCAGCTAGAGGGGTAGATGGCCCCTCCACCTGAGCCCCCAGCACAGCCACCTTCAGGGCTGTGAAGGAGTAGTGGTGACTGCCATCAGGTGGGGACATCAGTGCCACTACTACCATCTAGGGGGCTCATGAGCCACAGATTCCCAACCCCATGTGTCATACACCGCCCCTGTCTGCTGTCTTGTCTGTCTGCAAATGCAACCTCTCCTACCAAACCTCCCTCACCACACTTATCAATAATCCTTCCTTAACATCCCACTCTCACCTTAAAAAAAAGGGCATCTGTCAAACAAAAAAGCACATCCCATACATAGCTCTGCATTTCGCCCAGAGACATATACCAGGCAAACGATCTAACCCTACTAATCATCCATATTGTATGATGCCCACACACCTTCCTTTTGTACATCCATCCTGCATATCCCTACTTGTTTCTCCTCTTGTTTGTCCCCGTGCTTGCCCCAATTTCACCACTTTCTTTTTTCTTTATTTGAAATCAGCATGGGTTTATGCCGCAGTTAGCGGCCATAAGCAGATGTAAGCGAATCTACGCTCACGTAAGTACCGCTTAGTTCTGTGCAAACCTGCACTAACCCACTTACAACTGCTTTAAAGTGCCTTAATTACTCTGTCTCCTACAGCCCTTGATCTTCCCAACAACAAAATAACCAGCCCTTGCAAGTCTCAAACACAGGACCCTGCACACTGCAGCCAAAGTGATTTACCACTAACCCATGTCAGATGTACCAAAAGCTGATGTTTTCTCAAACATATCATCCAGCACAGTTATTCAAAAGTAGGGGGCATGTATTTATATATGTACATGTCTGTATGTATGTATGTATATGTTTATGTATGTATGTATATATATATATATATATATATATATATATATATATATATATATACATATATATGTCTATGGTTCCACTTGAAAACATAGAAAACCCATAACATCTATATTCCTAACATCTAAACCACATCTAAAACCCAAAACATCTAAAACTCATAACATCGAATCTCAAAACATTGAAAACTACAAAGCAACTATAAATAACATCCCACAGAGGTTTTACTATGTTTATGCAGGGGGTAAGCCCTCCATGAGGGGGGCTCTGCCCCCCACACCCCTGTAAATTAAATATACCAACTCCGAGGTTGCACTATAGTGGGGGAAAAAGTTGACTTCCTAACCCCACTGTAGTGCAGCCTCTGAGTTGGTTTATTTAATTTACGGGGGGTGGGGGGTGGAGCCCCCTGCATAAACGTAGTAAACAGTGTGTGGGATGTTATTTATAGTTGCTTTGTAGTATTCAATGTTTTGAGATTCGATGTCATGAGTTTTAGATGTTGTGGATTTTCAATTATTTGGTCTCGTTGTTTTGAATTTAGATGTTATGAACTTTCGATCATATGAAGTGAAACCATGTCTCTCTCTCTCGCTCTCTCTCTCTCTCTATATATATATATATATATATATATATATATATAAAAAACACAGCAAATAAATATATGACCAAAGGCACCATTAATAGGGGTGAGGGGGCCCAAATTAAGTACCTTTTGTAATTATTGATATCATCCATTCCTCCACAGCTGAACAGATCTGCCTTGCAACACAATACGAACACTTGCAAGTCTCATACCCAGGACCCTACACAACATAGCCACAACAAGTTAACAGTTATCCCTCTCAGCTGTACAATGTCAGGATGATATCAATAACATATCATGCAGAACAATCTGTCTACATACACTGACCTCTGGACTCTACAAGGTCACACATGTTTTGTCCAGCTGTAGCCCTCATATATGTGGACTATACCCCACAATAGGTGTGGGAGTCCACAACATCACTGGAGTGATGGCAGGAATGCCAGCACTACATAATGATAGGCCACTACTTAACAACCTCTTACTACATGACATATGGACAAAGCCTGGTATATAGGTGGAGGACAGAGGCTGGAACACAGGGCCATATTTGCAATATTGCTGTTTTACACTGTGAAAGTTGCTGGTGTTAACAGGATTGGCTGCAACATACCCTTACTTAGGAATATGAAGTCAGAAAACACAAATGGATGTAGCCATGTACTGATAGCACTCTGACAGAATGCCACTGATATATCAGAGACAAGACCTGTGTGGTGAACAAACAAAACATAACTGCCAATTCTCTGGCCATCATGTGGATAGGCCCACAGTTAAGAGCTATGCAGACAGACTGCATTCCATGCTAAACTAGCATGTACACACAAACCTTGTAAATCTAGCGGTATACAATGCATATAGCAACACTACTCACATTGTCTGTAGGTCTGGAACCTTATACTAATATGTAGTTGGCCTGTGTCTGCAAGTCCTGTTGTAAAAAGTATTGCTACCTGCTGTCTCTAACACTACTGCCCACATACAGGAAGGATGTCTTCCATACAGGAAAGGTAAAGGGACAACACCCACATGATGTAGTAATTTATAGTAGTGGGTTGCCATGACAGTGGTAATTGGAAGTACTACACAGCTGGCTGCATGCAACTAGCAAGTGGTGAACACTGATTGATGTAGAGGTCATCACCTGATCATGTGCATCGCCTACAAAATCCATGCTGCAATCTATTCAAAGCAGCTCAATTCCTGTAGTGGAGAGAGACAGAGAGAGAAACAGGAAACAAATATATATCTAAAGCAACTAAAACTACAAACCAAACCTATACAACACAGGGGACACATAAAAGTGTACTTAGAAGAGAGGACAATACTACAACA